>NW_028301094.1:1817500-1857500 GCF_049000335.1 Polistes dominula | reverse complement strand
TTAATAATTTTTATAGTAGTAGATGTAAATAAATAATAATAAAATGAAATATATATATTTAATATTTATTAGAAAAATATTTTATTTTCAATTTTAGTAATTTTATTTAATTTTATTTAATTTTATTTAATTTTACAGTGTTAAATGCAAAATGGTAGATGGTCATAAAAGAAATTGGAACACATTATTATTATTATTATTATTAATTTATATAATCTTTCTATATAATATAAATAAAATAATATACTAAAAATAATAATAATAATATTTTCTTCTATTAACATAAAAAAAAAAAACAAAAATAAAATATAACAATTCATAACTGTATAATTAAATTAAGTTAGGTTAAACAGAATTCTAATCAACCTAGGTTATAAAAAAAGGCGGGAAATTTGAAATGACGTTAATACGATAAAAATGTGACATCTTATATTACGCAACATAAAAACTACGACTACCATCATAATAATAATAACAACAATAAATAATAATAATAATAATAAAGTATACACGCTTTTAAAAATCGCTGAAAGAGACTTTGAAAGACTCGTCCTTGTTAGAAAAGAAAAAAAAAGAAAAAAAAATAAAGAAAAGAAGTAAAAAAAAAAAGAAGAAAAAATTCTAACCAAATTTTTTTTTTTTTTTTTTTCATCGCTGTCAAAAGTTAAAAGAATCAAAAATGGCGGCGTTTATAGTAGGAGAGTGTATTGTGGGAAGAGATCGACGATATATTTCGTCGGGTCAATGAGGCTTTAGAAATACTTTTAGAAAATATTCTATCTCTCTCTCTCTCTCTCTCTCTTTTCCTTTGACTACTACTCTCTTCTTCTAACCCTAAACCCTCCTTCACTCCTCCCCTTCCCTTCCCCACCACCCTTCTTTATTCCTATATATTTTTCTGTCTTTTTTTTTTCTTTTTTTTCTTTTTTCACTCTTCATCGACACCAAAAACTCCGGGAGGGCGCACTGGCGTAGAAAAACCAGAATGAGAATGAGAGATAAAAAAAAAAAGATAGATAGATAGATAGATAGATAAATACATAGATAAAAGAGAGAGAAAGAGAAAAAGAGAGAGAGAGAGAGAGAGAGAGAGAATATAAAACCAACAGAAATAGAATTCCAATAACGCAACTTTCCAAAACAACCGCAAAAGATTTTTCAGTTCAATTTATGCATCTATATGGACGTCCTATTTTACGATGATTCAAACAACAACAATAATAACAACAACAATAATAATAATAATAATAATAATTTTCATGTAATATTTGACCATATTTATTCCATCGATCCAATTATAGGGTTTTGTAGGTTATGTGTAATTATATGTATATGACAATGAATTTAGTTATTATAATTAATATTATGATTATTTGCATATTATTTAAAAATAAATTATAAATATAAATTATTGTTAATTTATTTTTAATAAAATATTATTAGTGGATGAATTTGTAATACAATGATAATACGTGTATGTATAAATATGTGCTTATTTAATATTAATTATGTTAATATAATATGTGTATATATATTTTGTTTAATAATAATTTATATTGTAATAATATAAATAATAAGTATGTGGTTATATTTTTATCATTTAAAATATAAAAATGTTTTATAATATTATAGTAATTAAATATATAATATTATTATTTATTTGTATAATTAATAAATAATTATATATGTTAAACTTTTAAGTATAATACATATATATATATATATATATATATATATATATATATATATATATATATTTATAATATATAGTGTTATAAAAATATAATACTAACGTAACATATGAGGTGTCATATTTTTATCGTACTAACGTCACTCATTTCAAATTACCCGCCTTTTTTTATAACCTAAATTAATTAGAATTCTATTTATATATATATATTGTTAATTAAAAAATTGACTTGATATATGATAATATTACGTATAATACATTGAGATAAATTGGAAAGCTTTTATAAATTTAAAATTGCATTTGAAACGAACGAATTAAAATAAAAATAAAAATAAACAAGAAAACGAAATAAATGGAAATAATTATTTTCCAATTGAACGAATAAAATCCTTCGAATAAAATTATACATATACCTCGTTTATCGTATGAATCAATAATCTCTCTCTCTCTCTCTCTCTCTCTTACGCGCGTTATTTTAAAATAATCATAATAATAATACAAATATGTATATAAAATGATAGGAGAGTGTTTTTAATCAGTGAGCAAAGAGAAAAGTTAAAAAGTAAAATAAAAAAAAAAAAAGAAAAGAAATTAAATAATAAATAACGTGAAATTAACGATAATACATTTAGCAATGATAATAATCGTTATTCTCCTACAATGATAATAAAGAAGACAAAAAAAAAACACATTTAGTACGAACCACCAATATTTCATTTGAAATATTTACCGATCTCCAATTGGACGGAGTGGGGAGTGGGGAGTTGAGAGTGGGGAGTTGGGAGTGGGGATGACCCAACTGCTATTACCCCCACCATGTTTTTACTATCAACACAACCCGAATCGTATAAATTGTATCAATGTATGTGTATGTACGTGTATATGTGTATCGTAAAACGGTGTGTTTCGATAACATTTCAATTCGTTCAAAAAAAAAAAAAATATAAAAAAAAGAACTAAAAAAAAAAAATAAAAATAAAAAAACCTAACATATAGAAACCATATCGTATCGATCCGTCTAGCAAGAGGAAAAAAAAATATAGAAATAGAAGAGAATATATATGTGTGTGTATACGTGTACATGTGTACATATGTGTGTTCTCACGTGTGGTATGAGAAAGAGAGAGAAAGGGAAAGAGAAAAAGACAGAAATATTTCGTTGAAGAGGAAGAAAACACAAGCGATATAAGGGAAGAATGTGTACCATTGAAAACTCGTCGGATCACTCAACGAAAAATATTTCTAACAGTTTCTTTTTTTTTCTTTTTCTTTTTCTTTCGATGTTCTTCTTCTTCCTACAATCAACGAAAAATATTTCTAATTTTTTTTCTTTTTTCTTTTTTCTCTTCTCTTTCAATCTCACTCTTGAAAATTAATATCACAGCCTATCGAAATGAAACATACATTTTGTTTTTTATTTTTTTTTAGTATTTTTTATTCTATATATTTTAATCTGATTCTTTCTTCTTCTTCTTCTTCTATAATTTCTTTTTTTTTGTGTGTGTATATATTTAATATATTATTATTGTAATAATTTAAATTATATTAATACGATTACACTTCTGTTTTGTTTTGTATATTAAAAAAATGTAATTTATTTCTAATAATTTTAATTTAATATTAATACGATTACCATTTTTATTTATTTATTTATTTTTTTTTTTTAAATTAAACAATGTAATTTAATTCTAACAATTCTAATTTAATTCTAATAATTCTAATAATTCTAATTTAATATTTTAATTTTAATACAATTACTTCTTCTTATTTTTTTGTATATTAAAAAATGTAATTTAATTTTAATAATTCCAGTAATTATAAATTAATATAGTACGATTATTTTTGTTTTTGTTTTTGTTTTGTATATTAAAAAATGTAATTTATTTTTAATAATATTAATAAGATTGCCATTTTTATTTGAAATATATTAAAAAATAGAATTTAATTTTAATAATTTTAAGAATTCCAATGTAATATTAATACGATTACTGGTAATGAAATTAGAATCATTGAAAACTATTACATTGTAAAGAAGAAAAGTAATTTCTGTTTATTTTTTATTTTTTTTTTAAATTAATCAACTTGTTTACTTTTTCCATTTATTTATTAAATCAGGTTATCGATCGTGAAAGATTATTATCGTACCTACGAGCCTGTTCTTTTATTATCTTTCGAATCAAATGAGACGACGAAATTATTTTTGCTACTTCTTTTTCCTTGCGATATAATCTACACCGTTTTTTTTTTTTCCTACTACCCTCTGCCCACCCCTTCTTCAACTTCTATTTTAAAATGAATTATTCATTTAATATTTTAATATTCATTATAATCAAATTTTATACTATTATAAATTACAAGAAATATATATATATATATATAATTAATAATATCATTAGCCTATTTTATTTTGCATAAATAATAATATTAATAATGTATTGCATTATTTAAATATAATTTTAAATATTAAATTATTATTTATTATTATTTTATATATTTATTTATTATTATATATATATATATATATTTTATTATTTATATTATTATTTTTTTAATAATATATTATATAATTATTTTTATTTATTTTATATTATATTTTATTAAATATAAATAATTTTTATATCGTTAACTATATATACTACTATTTCTTCTTTTTATTATTATAATATTATAATATTTAAATATTTAAATATTTAGAATATTAAATATATAAATATTGAAATATATAATTTAAATAATAAATATATAATAATATTTAAATATTCTAATATTTATTATATATTCTAATTTTTTTAACGAGTTAATTAAAATGTACGAATAAGAGGAATAGTATTATTATTATTATTATTATTATTAATTAATTAAATTAATTATCCATTACAAATATATTGTATTTGAACATATATGTATGTATGTATGTATATATGTATATATATGCACGTTTATATGTATATAAGTATATATTTATACACGTATTTCGATGTCACGCACAGAACTTCCCCCCGGAGCGTGAACTGGTTTCGAACGAATGCTATGCCTTTTACGTTTTCTGGTTTTTGTGCCTTCTCTTTCTCATTCTTTCTCTTTCTCTTTCTCTTACTATTACTCTTTCTCTTTCTCTTTCTCATGGAGGGAGAGACAAGGGCCGACGACTTTTAATGGACGACAGGGCGAGTCACATAGGCGTACAACCAACGAAATCTTCAAATTTCTCTTCTATTCTCATTTTAATAAATTCTTTCAACATTTGTTTTTATTTATCATCATAATTTTATATGAATTAATTTTTTTCAATCAATTAACAAACAATAATAAAATATCTCATCACGAGAATCAACCTTTTTTTTTTTTAATGAACAATCAAACGATTAAAATAAATTCGAATAAATACCATCATTTTTCTGTTTTATTTTTTTTTTGTTATTTTTAATAACAATTAATTTTGTTTCAAATAAAATTACAAAAATATTTCGTTTATTTTGCAACTTTTAAACGTGATCGTTGTTAAAATAAAAAAAAAGAAATCAACAAATAAACACGAAGCAACAACCAACGCGAAAAATGAGAATCGAAATGAATTTGATACGAGTCCATTTTTTTTCTTTTCTTTTTTTTTTTTTTTCAACCTTCTCTCAACATTTCCCATTTTTGTTTTCTCTTTTTCCAATAATTTTTCAAAATATCAACGAAAAAAAAAAAAAAAAAAAAACTAAAAATATTATTTTTTCATTACAATTATCATTTACCTTTCCCCATCTCTCTATTCTTTTTTTTTTTTTTTTAATCTGATTTCTTTTAAATCGATGTTACACGAGTATACATAACCTAAAAAAAACACACGCATCTCGATGGTGATGGTAGTAAAGTGGGAATGATAAAGGTAGGAAAGGGGTGTGGTGGGTGATAGCAGTTGCAATAGTAGTGGTAGTGGTTTTGAGTGCTTTCCCCCTTTTTCCAATCAATTCCACCTTCATTCGATTGAAATAATTGGTTTAAATTTTGTAATATTTCGTTCTTCTATGCGTGTTCAGAGGGCGGTAGGGTGGTTATGCCTTTCATTAATGCACGTACGTTTATAAAACGAATCGATGATGATAATGATGATAATGATGATGATGATGATTCTGTCCACCTCCTCCTCTTCCTCCTCCTCTTCCTCCTTCTCCTCTTCATCCTCCTCCTCATCCACCTCTTCCTATTCTCCATTTATTTTTTTTTTTTTTCATTTTATGTCGAACGATTATCGAAAAGAACGTGCGAGTTGTTTGCAACGATCTATCAGGGGGTGGGGATTGGGATTGGGAATAGGATTGGGGGATGAGAATTGGGGAATGGGAATGGGAATGGGGATGGGGGTTTAGAGGGTAACGTTGATGGTGAGTAGTATGGGGGTGGGGTTGGGGGTGGGGTTTGAAACAGTCCTGCTGGTGGTGTCCAGGGGTGCCCTTTTAGTACAACGAATCCAAATGGTTCGATATGAAAATGGGGCCAAACCCTGGACGCTTGAACAAGGGTTATAAATTAATACGGATTCAATGGCTCCATTTTCCTTGCCGCACGTTGAATTTCCTGTAACTAAATATAATCTCAACCCACCCCACCCCCACCCCCACCCCTCACTCTGATTCTGATTCTACCTCCTTCTTGTTCTTCCTTATCCTTCTCATTCTATTCTTCATCATCTCACCTATCTTGTGTGTGTGTGTGTGTGTGTGTCTCTCTCTAAGGTAACGTAATTTTCTATGTGGTATGAGTAGTCTTCTACGTTATGGGGTTAATTTAAAATAAAATATACTTTGTTATGTTAATTTGATATTAACAAATGATATGTTTAATTATAATTGAACATTGATTGATTGAATGATGAATGGTTTTTTTGGAATTGTTATAAAATTTTATTTGTGTTTGTTTTTGTAATTATATTTTGTTAATTAATTATTTAAGTTAAATTTGAATGTGAGTTAAAATAATATTAAGAAATATATATATATATATATATATTATATATTAAATATATATTATTTAATAAAATAATAATTAATAAATTATTTAATTAATATTAAATTAAATTATTATTTTTATTATAATTTATATATAATTATATTAATATATAATTCATTACACACACATATTATATATTAATTATTATTATTATACTTATTATAATAATTTAATATCCGTCCCGAGGTTATGATTATTATTATAAATTTATTATAATAATAATTATTATTATTATACTGATCGAGTAAAACAAAATTATAGAATTTGTTATAACATTTTGTCCATATATATTGAATAAAAAATAAAAAACCTCCATGTTTCAAATAATTCATCACATCCTCATGAACAAATATTGGACTTTTACAAACACCACATTATTATTGGATACTTTTCCCCCACTCTGTATCCCTCATTCATTTTTCCTGCAATCAAATGCTTACTCTCATCCCCTCCACTCCTCCCTTCCCCCACCACAATAAAGACTCACTTAACACCCGAGAAGAAGATTGAAATTCTACGAAGAGAAAAACTCACGAAAAGATTCCTTTGACTCATCACACACAACACACACATATACTCACAGATACATTCATAGAATGTCTCATACAAAGTCATAATAAAAAACACAAGAAATTTAATTTAGTTTATTATAAAATAATAAGAAAAAAATATGAACGATATATTACGAATTGTTAATTAAAGAATTTCATAATTCAGCAAACTTTTCATTTTGCTATTTCACAACGCAAAGTTAAATAGAATGCATGGCATATAATCTCATGTACATATATACATACATATATACATATATACATTCCAACGTAAAGTAAAAGAAGTCACGAATTCTCCACCATCTTTTTTTATATATACACTTAAGAAATATATATATATATATATATTCTTTTTCATGAGATCGACCAATGTCTGTTGCCTTAACGCCATTTATGCGGGAACATAAGTATGAGTGAGTGAGTGAACAAGTATATGAGAGAAGAAACAACTACACAAAATATGAAAAAAGAAAACTAAAAAGAAGAAAAATAATAATAATAATAATAATAATAATAATAATAATAATAATAATAATAATAATAACAAGAAGAAGAAGAAGAAACTCTCGAATGGAGCGAGGAAGCCAACGAATCAACGAGTGAGGGGTAAAGAAGGAGAAGTTAACTTCCCCCACCACAATTCTAAAAGTCTACCACATTGCCAGCACTGTTGCTGCTGTTGCTGGTAGTACTTTGGTATTGGTGTTGGGTGGCTGGTGTTGGATTGGTGGTAATGGTGGTGGTGGTGGTGGTGGGATGATGATGATGGTGGTGGTAGTGGTGGTGGTGGTGGTGCTGGGAGAGTACATCGGGTTTGTGGAGTTGGTCAAAGGTTACTACACGAGCACCGCGTGTGCGCGAGAAACTCTGTATTAGAATTATCCAATCCTGGCAAAGCTACACAAGCGAAACACGTAATGTACAGTAGCCGACAAAACCATAGACTATTCAGAGAGAGAAAGAGAGAGAGAGAGAGAGAAGAACTGACTGTTAGTAGTAGGTTGCGTATTCGAAGAGCCCTTTATATCCCCAAGCACTCCTACTACTACTACAACCCTGTCATCGAACTGTGGCCCCAGGATAAACGTGAAACCCACCCTCCCTCATCCCCCAATTCGTCTGTTTGCTTTTCTACAAAACTTTAATTTTCATCAACTCCATGTTCAACATTTATTATATTTAATAATATTTATATTTTATACGCAACCTTGACTAAACCCTAATGAAACCCTGATGTAACCCTGAAGCAACCCTGACCAATAATCAATGAGAACTGTGCTCACTTTTATTCAGTATTCTCTCCTATTGTATTTTAGTATTCAAGATTTTCTCAATGAACGTTAAAAGGTTCAACATTTAGGTTCATTTTGGTGTTCAACTCTGACACAACTCTGACAAAACCTTGAGGCAACCTCCATGATTCAACATTTATTATATTAAATAATATTTATTATTTTTATCATTAATTTTTGTTTGTTTATGTTTGATTTGAAAACAGGTTCTGTTGTGTCAATGTGAGGAAAAAATGAAATAAAAAGGAAAGGAAAAAAAAAAAAAAAGAAAAGGTTGGATTAAAGGAAAGAAGTAAGAAAAATAAAAAAAGAAAACATAAAAAGTAAGATTTAAAAGAGAAAGGGAATGAGAATGAGAAAGAGACAGTATTACTACTTTCTTAAATTGAAATGGAAGACGAAACTACCACCACACACTCTTCTAACACTTTCATACTCTTTTACTATTCTCTCACACCCTTGTCACTCTCTCTCTCTCTCTCTCTGTCTCTCTCTTGGTTTTCGGTCAATACTGGGCCCCACCCGTCCTAGATAAACCTTAACTTCCGTCCCTTTTAGCGTTAACGAGTCGAAACCTAAGCGATAAATATCGAAAAGGCCGTAGGTACACTGAAATAAGATAGAACACATTGTGGAGAAAAGGGGTTGGTGTGTTGTGTGCCACCCCTTTTCGTTGTCTTGTAAACAAAAAAAAGGTAAAGAAAAAAAAAGAAAAGAAAAGAACAGATCAAAGACAAAATGACAGATTGAATGATAAAGTGATAATAGAAAAATAAAATAACAATGTAATAACAAATAAATACACAAAAATAAATCACTGATAAAGCAACTTGTTTTTACAGGTATAATTATTTTAATTAAAAAAAAAAAAATACGAAATTAAATATAAATAATTAGAATAAAATATTGATTATTGAAAAAATTATATTTTAAAAAAAAATATTGTTTACAATTTTTTTTTTTTTTGATAATAGAAAAATAACGAAATAAAATTTAGATAATTAGAATCAAAATTGGTTATTTAATAATTACATTTTCAAAATATTCTTGACAAATTTTTTTAATAAAAAATAAAATAATAATTAAGTAGAATAATAGCTTAATGATTTAAAATTATATTTAAAAAATATGTTTTACAATTTTTTCAATAAAAAATAAAATAAAATAAAATAAAATAAAATAGGGGTAAGTAGAATAAAAAAAATTGATTTATTAAAATTATATTCTAAAAATATTCTTCATATTTCTTCTTTTTTCTTTCTTTTCCAATAAATATACACACATACACACACACATACACATACATACATATACATATTTTTTTTACAGGAAGTAAGGGGGAGGGGAGGGGGTAGAAGGGGACCGAGAAGCAAACGAGCGTGGTGCTCGTAACGTCGGGTCCGATAAATTCGAAATCGCGTGAACGGCCCGGGGATAATTTAATGCTGCATCGATCGACCAGAAAGAGAATGAAAGAGAAAGAGAAAGATAGAGAGAGAGAGAGAGAGAGAGAGAGAGAGAGAGAGAGAGAGAGAGAGAGAGAGAGGTGAGTTCGAGCGAACGTAATTTCGAATTTTAAATAAGGACCTCGTGTGCCACTGAAATTAGTATAATAATTATTGCCGTACGAGCTGGTAGAATCCCCCCACTACCAACCATTTCGCATCCCCCCACTACAACCTCATTCCAGAAACATTCTCCCTCCCCTTTTTCGTGTTTCCCCCACTCCTTGGAACGACGCGTGGCGCGGGTTGCTGCCAGAGATTTACGTTCGTAAAATTTCTCTTCATTTTACTATTATTATTATTATTATTATTATTATTATTATTATTTTTTTATTTTTTTATTTTATTCTATCTACTAAAAGGATAATGTAATTTAATCAAATACATATATATATTTTAATCTTTGTATAAAATGATTTATTACAATATAATATCTATAGATATATATAGTGAGTGTAAAATTATATTTTAATATATTCAAAGTAATTAAATTTAGTTTTGTATGTTATATATATATATAAAAAAAGGTAATAATATTATTGTAAGGTAATGCATTATTTAAAAATTATAATAATTATTTAGAATATTAATATATTATTTTATAAATATATTATATAAATAATATTAATATTATAAATAAAATAATAAAATAATAAATATTAAATAATTAAATATATCTTACAAATAATATATAATACAAATATATTATAAATAATATTAATAAATTAATTTAAAAATATATATAAATATATTAATATTGTAAATACACTTTTATCTAATATATTATAACATAAATATAATATACCTAAATATATTATTATACAATATAATATAATTTAATATTAGTAATAATAATTCTAAAAAATATATATATATATTTAATATCTTTTTCCATATATTAATATTTGAAAAAAAATTTTTTGTTTACAACAAAATAAGAATTTATGGTATCCAGGAAAAAATGTCGAGTTTAAAGTCAAAGGTATATATATATAAATGCATTGAATTTTTGTCGAGAAGAAGAAGAAGAACATCTTATCTACATATTTATCTATCTATCTATCTTTATATCCATCTATTTATTTATTTATTTATTTATCTATATTCCTATTTCTTTCTTTCTTTCTTTCTCTCTTGAGTATTCAATTATCACGCTTGGAAAAGATGTAAAGGTAAATGCGAATGAAAAGTGAACGAGGTCGTAAAAGTACAAAAAGAAAAAGCAAGAAAGAAAGAAAGAAAGAAAGAAAGAAAGAAGTAGATGTGCAAAAAGAAAGATAAAGATAAACAGAAAGAGATCAAGAAAAGAAGAAGAAGAAGAAGAAACCTTGAGAAAAGGTAGATGCACTTACATGCACATGTGAATTCATATGAGTGTTTGTATGTTCCTGCATAAAACATATATTTACCTGTCCTCATACAATACACACACAACACACACAAATATACACACACACACACATATACACACAAATAAATCGTTTGAAATTGATTGCAAGATTGATTTCAAATAAAACCTTTTCGTATTTATAATTACTTTACATTTTACATTCGAAACTTAAAATGTAATCAATAAAATTAAATTAAAACAAAAAACAAAAAATAGATTGAAAGAAAATTTAAATAAATAAAAAAGGGGAAGGTTTGTGGTTAGAGGATAAAAAGAAAAAAAAAAAAAACAATTTCTACCCGTTCATTTGTAAAACTCCATCACAAACGTCCTTTCATCCCCATTAGTTTTTTATACGATCGTTTTATTTAATCGTCTACTCCCACCCTTTTTTGTTCCCCTTACTAACCCACTACCACCATTACTATTACCACTACCACTACTACTATCATCAGTTAACCACCCTATCCTCCCCTACCCTTCGTCCTTTAAGTTAGGAGGGAAGGTATAATCTCATTTACAATGCTGTGTTTTTTGCTTCAAGTATAACCCATATAGAAAACGTCGTCGTGCTGCGATTGCAATTCGATAAATAAAAGAGAACTTTTGGATTTTTCTTTTTGTTGCTACGTTTTATATACTTTGCAATTTTATATATATATATATATATGTATAAGTTCATCCTCCACTCACATGTATAAAGACAAATGTATATAGTACACGTACACATATGTCGCACGATATTTCCAAGCCAAGAAGTTTGCTACACACGGAACATAACCTTACTTTTTTATGTTTTCTTTTCTTATTATCTTTTCGTTGTCTTATTTTTGTTTTATTTTTTATGTCTCATAGGATTGAATTTCTTTTTGTAAACTTTTCTAGAACAACAACTTCTTGTAAAATTCCTATATGATTTTAATGAAATGTAAAAAAAAAAATGAGAGAAAACAAAAAATGAATCTTTTAATAAAAGAAACATATAAATAATAATATTTCATCTTCGACTTTCATCCCATTCCCAATTAAGCATCTTTTCATTTCAACGCGAGAGGATACAATTTTGTATTTCTTTTCTTTTCTTTTTTTTTTTTTTTTTTTTTTCATAAAACTCGTCGAATAAAGTGGTTCGTTAAATAACACCGGCGCTGCTGCTAAGCTGTAAAGGCCCAACACACAACGTTGATGATGACCTATTCTTCGTAATATAACGTCAAATAAATTTCTACCTTCATTTTATTTTTATTTTTTTCTTTTCCCCCAATTGCAAACATTTTTACAAATCAATGTTACATTAATAAACATTCAAATACTAATAATAATAATAATTACAACAATGATTTAAGTTAATAATCGAACAAATTTTGTAATAAACACAAACAAATATAATTTAATTGTAAATTAACATGTATCCTATAATATTATTTATGTTTAATAAATATTAACAAAATTCAAATTATAATAATAATTACAAAAAAAAAATAATCTAGGTTATAATCAAAAAAAAAAAAAAAAAATCTTTTAATAAACACAAACAAATTTAATTTAACATTAAATTAACATGTGTTAATATAAAAAACAAAACGAAAAACAAAACCTATAAAAAATAAATCCCAAATACAGAATCGTTATTAAACATTTAATACGTTAATTAAAAAATAAAAGAGAGAAATAACAAAGAGAATGGTGGGGATGGAATAAGAGGAGGAGTGGTGGGGATAGCATGAGCGGAGCACTGGTGGGGGATGGAAAAACCATCAAAGTAATTAAACTCTACTTACGATAATGAATAAAATAAATAGAAAATGGAATAAAAATGGTGACACGAAGGATCTCAAATAAATATATGTTAAACATAATGAACTTTACAAGTATTATTTGCACATGCACGTGAACACACGTGAATCACAGGTAACGTCAGCATATATTTCGCGTGCTAAGTAAACCGAGAACGAAAGTGTCGCCGCCACTGACCAACCCACAAGATTAATACACACACTTATATACACACACACATATAGATACATACTTTCTCTCTCTCTCTCTCTCTCTCTCTCTCTCTCTCTCTCTCTTATATTCATACGTATACTCATACTTACATGTACAAATACACATATATACATATGACGACATTCACCCTGACGAGGTACGAGCAGGTAAACGCACAGGAAACTTGCACATAATGGAACGAGAGAGATAGTAGTATATATATATACTCACATATATGTTCCTATGACACTAACAACATATATGTAGATGTATATATGTAGAACATTTCAGCCAGTATCTGCCGCAGGTATCTTTCACATATTCACGAATGCATTTATTCATATACTGACACTACTACTACTATTACTACTACTATTACTGTAGCAAAACAAAGTTAAATTCGTTTCTTCGATTATACAGGACTATCTGAAGAGATATTCAAAGGTTAATGTTACCCAAAGGACCAAATTTCTCTATCCCATTTCTATGATTTATTTCTAATCTATTATAATCCTTGTAAATATTATTTTTTTTTGTTTTTTTTGTTTTTCTTTTGCGATTGTATGAAACATTTTGTTTTGTTTCATCGATAAACTTCAAAGATATTTCGATGAGAAATAAATATAATATTTACATTATATGTTTGATTGAATTTAATTGTTTTATGTAAATGATAGATTATGAATTATGAATTAATTTATTTTATATTTATATATATTAATTATTTGATTAGATAATAATTCATAAATTAAATATATATTTAGGTTATGTCAGTGATTAGCAAAGTGAGCGCCACCGTTCCCTGGTGGATGCTGCAGTAATTCGAAGGGGGATGGTAGAAACATTAATACATATTATATTTCCTATTATATATAATTGCTATTAAAATTTCAAAAAAAAAAAAAAAAGGTTAATTTCCAGAGGGCGTTAAGTGATATTTTTTCTGGAAAGATGGCGGTAGGATAAAATAGTTTGGAAACCACTGAGGGTTATGTGTTATTCATAATTATATTATATTAATCAATATTATTCAATCAAATATGTTATTCAAATAATATAATAATATCAAAATAATGATTTTAATATAAATAATAAATTAAACAATGTATTAACATAATATATCATTAATTATTCATATTATTTATGTAAATAATAGATTACGAATAATTAATTAAATTATTTTATATAATTATCAATTGATTTGATAATGATTGATAAATTAAATATAATATTTAGGTTATGTGTTATTCATAATTATATTACATCAATCAATATTATCATTTAGGTTATGTTATTTCATAATAATAACTACAAAATAATAATTATAATATAAATAATAAATTATTTTATAATAATAATCAATGTATTTAATAATGATTGACAAATTAAATATAATATTTAAGTTATGTTATTTAAATAATATAATCTCAAAAATAATAATTTTAATATAAATAATAAATGAAAAAAATATATTAATATAATATATTATCAATTAAATCTCTTATTTTTCTTTTTTATTTTCCTTAGATAAAATGATATTAAGAATAATAATAATAATAATAATAAAGATAATGAAGTCTATAAAACTTATTCACTAATGAAATAAAAGCGTCTTTTGAAATGCTAACAAGATTTTTATTATACGAGAGAGAAAGAGAGAGAGAGAGAGAGAGGAGTACGACGAAACGATGATAATAATAGTAATGATAACAAAAAGAAATGAGAGAGAGAGAGAGAGAAAAAAAATAAAAAAAAAAGAAAATGAGGAGAAAAGTGGAGGGGAAATAATAAAAAAAAAAAAAAAACCAGGATAAACGGATGAGCGAGGTCAAACAGTGAATTAATAAAAGAATCGATATAACACGATTGGTGGAAAGACAGAGAAAGAGAGAGAGAGAGAGAGAGAGAGAGAGAGAGAGAGAAAAGAGACAAAAAAATCAAAAGAAAAAGAGAGTGAGAGAGAGAGAGAGAGAGAGAGAGAAAGAGAGAGACAACAATATCGTCAAGTACTTTACGTGACTACATTTCAAAGAGAAAAAGAAAGAGAGGGAACATAAAAAGGAGTGGTCGCGATCGTTAGAAACATACACACACACTCATACAACAGCTTCCAACTTAACTTCAATTTCTCTCTCTCTCTCTCTCTCTCTCTTTTCCTATTATTCTATCTGTAACTCGAATAACAGATAACTTTCTCTCTCTCTCTCTCTCTCACTGTGGAAGAAAATGTAATTATAATAAAATAAATACCAAAAAATAATTAATAATATTAATATTATAATAATAATAATAATAATAATAATAATAATAATAATAATAATAATAATAAACATAATATATAATAATAATATAAAATAATAATATTATAATAAATTTTAATTAATAAAATGTAATAAAACTAAAGTAAGCTTTAGTAAAACTAAAAACTAATTAATAAAACTACTAGCACTAATTTCAATAATAAATTGCAATAATAATTAAAAATAATAATAATAATAATAATAATAATAATAATAATAATAATAATAAATTTTAATTAACAAAATTTACTAAAACTAGAGCAAGCTTTAGTAAAACTAAAAACTAATTAATAAAATTACTAACACGATAATTTAATTAATTAATTAAAATTTATTATTATTATTATGATTATTATTATTATTATTATTATTACAAATATAAATATAAGTAACAAAAGTTTAAAGAAAAAAACTGTAGAAACAAATAACAACAATAAAAATTTGATACAATAGTAACAATAGTAGTAGTAGTACTACTAGCACTAGTACGATGAAAGTAAGAGGGGGGGATGTGTGAAGGGTGATGGTGGATATACCAGTGGATGATTTTTGGTATGGGTGGGGAGTTATTAAATTGCCAGTCCCTGTCATAACCTATCTCACCTCTGGCCCGTTAAACTTGGCTAATAATTCGCCAGATTGGCGCAGCCAGTAGGCATGCGCAACAAAAACCAATAACACTGGGCTCTCTCTCTAGAGTTACCCATACAGATAGAGAGTGTTCTGTCTCTACCATCCCCCTTTAGTCAATCCCTAACCCCTTCCAACCCCTCTTGCATTCTATCTCTCTTCTTACCACTCACAATCACCAACCAACTTCAACTACACAACCACCCACCCATCATACACTACCAATATACATATATATATATATATAAATACACATACACATGTATGAACACTAACACAGACTGTTACATTTAGTGAAAGTATATATATATATATATATATATATATATATATATATATATATATATATCATGTTTAATTCCCCCTCCGTACCCCTTCTTCACAACTACTCACACAAATACTCAAACCACCACGGACGACCTGGCCAAACATGCCAACCACCCTACCTCATACACTCACCCCTCCCCATCCTCTAACCCCTTCTGTTTCCAAACTCCCCTTTTGCCCTTACCACTACTACCACTACTACCACTATTACTATTACTACTACTACTACTACTACTACTACTACTACTACTACCATTACTGCATCAAAAGAGAGAATGAGAGATAGGTTGAGAGAGAGAGAGAGAGAGAGAGAGAGAGAGAGAGAGTAGAAACTAACACTACAAGATCGGTTCGGTGTATCATGGCAAAGCGCACACTGAAACTGCGTTCACATAAATCCACTCGAATACCTAATACCCGATAGATGCCGATGGGTTGGCTTGTTCTCTGGGAAATAGAGAGAGAGTAATAGAATAAGAGAGAGAGAATGAGAAATAAATCAAGAAATAAATATTAATATTTATATATATGTATATATTGGATTGTTTTGGAAAGTAATTTTGTTTGTATTTTATAAAAATGAAAACAATTTTTAGTTCGAGGTTAAACCTAGGAATTTTAAGTGGATATAAACAGTTGAATTTGATAAATTTAATCACTCATTTGATTCACGTGTTGTTGACAGGCCCTAGTTTGCATCAACTAATGGTCTTCATTGTGTCAGGAAAATATTCAATTACTTTCTGAAGAACTTCATTTTAATATATGTGTATAGAGAAATATATAAATAAATAAATAAATAAATATGTATAATTATATATTGATATATTAACTGTGCTCCATCACGCGTTGTTGTGTAGATGAAGGGTTGGGTTATGTTCAAATTTTCCCGCGCATTCATCGAAATCTATGATTAAAAGATGGCGTTTGACTTATCTGTATATTTTTCTTTTGTTTTTGGAAATTAATTATTTTATATTAAATATTATTATATGTATTACATTAATTTATTATTTTATAAATAAATTAATGTATAATAGAAACTTTGTTGTATACGAATGCAAAGTTGTGTCAAAATTTCAAAGCATTTGGTAAAGTAGTACTTTTGGAAATTAGAGGTTAAGAACAAAAGAATTATATAAATGTATAGAAAGAAAGAGAGAGAGAAAGAGAAAGAAAATCATGAAGTACTACGCTAATCGTTGAACTATTTTTAACCTGTAAACCGAGGAATTCTCTGTTTAATTACATAATCTTTTTTTATTATTTATTTATTTATTTATTTTATTTAAATGCTTAAAATAAATGAAAAGACTATAAAACATTGTATATAATTTTGTAGTTTATATTTATATATAAAATACGTAAAATACGTTAGACGTATTAATACGTCCCGCCCAGTTAACAGGTTAACCATAAACGAATTTATTCCGGTTTGTTAATCGAATTATGGCTAATTATCGAGAAAGGAGTTATTGCTAATGATTGATCACAGAAATAAAGGGGGAAGAAATGGGGTGGGTAAATGTAAAAGTGAATCAAATCAAAGTTAGTTTTTTTTTTTTTTTTTACTTAAAAATTAGAATTTTACTTTTGATTAAATTATGCAATGAAATAATAATGATTGAATAAATGATGAAAATTTATTTTGATTTTGAGATGAACCACATTTTCGATTATGTCGATAGGAAGATTCTCGTAAACAGATCAATCTACGAGCTTTCATGTTTCTTCTTCTTCTTCTTCTTCTTCTTCTTCTTCTTTCTTTGACCTGAGTTTTATTACTTTACTTTTTTCCTATTTCTTTTCTTTTTTTTTTTTTCTTTTTATTTTCTCTTTTGGTGCGGTTGTTGCCAACATTATGTAAGTCGAGTTTCTGAATAGAGGCGCCCACGCGAAAGAGGAAGGGGTACATGAGAATGAGAAAGAGAGAGAAAGAGAGAAAAGGGGCAAAAAGAGAGATAAAGATAAAGGACCGTATCGATTTTTAAAGGTGAATAAATACACATATACACTCCCAACACATACATACATAAATATATATATATATATAGAGAGAGAGAGTTGTATAGGAGATGTATGAGAGAACTATGAAGTTAAATTAGGAAGATGAATTTCAATGATTACGTCAATCATTTGTCGATCTTCATCCCACCAACCATTTCTATCCTCCACCAAACACCTTCACCTTCACCTCTTTCACCTCCTTCATCTCTTTCACTTCCACCTTCAACACTACTACCACCACCATCTTTACATGTTCATCGTCTTATTTGCGTGTATTTTTTGTTTTTCATCTCTCGTAAATACCAAAAGTATGGGCAAGTGATTTTTTGGGTTGTGTTAGGTGACCTAAAAAAAAAAAAAAAATGACGGATACCTTGATATCCCCAGCAACTACTCGTAATGTTTTATTTAAAATATTTTAATTATGTATATATTTGTTTATTTTTTAATGCTGTAAAATTGATCAATGTGTTAGGGGGAAAAATATTGAGGAGTTTTGTCAAATAATTTTGTCTATTTTTTCTCTCTTTTTTTTTTCTTTTTTCTTTCATCGTCATCTAGAAATCGATACACGTTTTAAATATTGACGTAACACGTGGTGCGGTTTACAGAAGTTGTTTTTTTATTTTTTAATTTTATTTCTCTTTTTATTTTTATTTTTATTTTTATTTTATCAAAAAATAAAACTACGAAAGATTTTGATCAAATTTACTTTTCAATTGAATAAACTTCAATAAAGTTTGTTATTTCTTTTTTCTCTCTCTCTCTCTCTCTCTCATATTTCTGTGCATTTAATAAATTGCTTCCTGGTTAACGAAGAGTTATAAAAATAAATTATTTAAAAAAATAAAAAAAAAAGATAAAAATTAAAAAGAATATAGAAGAATATTAATGAAATGATTTATATTATATTTGCATATTCAATATTAATTCTACAAATAGTCATAATAATTATAATAACGATTCATAATCATAATTATAATCATTGTAATCATTGACTATGAATAAATGATTCCTCGTATATTTCAAATAATATGTTAAATTCATTATTCAATAATTCAAATAATTTTAACAAAACATTTCAACCTTTTCCTTGCATATAAAAAATATAAAAATAAAATAATTACAAAAAAAGAAAATAAAACTTATATTAAATATTACGTATAGTACATTTATTTGTTTAAATAATTTTAACAAAACATTTTAACCTTGTTCAATTACCTTATACAGCCATCTGTTAGAATCTTATCGAATTAACAGAGATAATCATGACTCTTTGTTAATAAACAAATAATTCCCGATTAATAAAATAATATTGCGATTATAAATTGAGATATAAACTAACCTATCTTTCAAGTTGGATGAAACTGCATACAGTGTGGAAAATTTGATTAAAATCAGTTCAGTAGTTTAAGAGTCCATTGCGGACAAACAACGTCACACGTAATTTATATATATTAAGAAGAAGATATAACATATAATATATATATTTATATATTAATTTTCTAATATATAATACATATTTATATCCACCATTAGGTAAACCAGAAAGTATTATCACTTTATAACCTCAAAATTCAAACTAATAAATATTTCAAATAAGTTTTTATTATAAATCAATAATTAAATTATATTTCAATTAACTATCAACAACCCTTTTTCTATCTACTGTACAAATTTTTAAATATCCTAAAGATCAAAATCATCAATCGTTGTTTTGATTAAAAAAATATTAAAATAGAAACATTTTGACATACGTAGTAACATTACTTATCAATCCTTCTAATACATGTATTACATATTATATATATATATAGTACATATATTTGTTAAAATCATTTTAACAAAACGTTCTAACCTTTTCTTGGCATACAAAAAAAAAATAAAAAATAAAAAATAAAAATAATAATTCAATTTCAAAAATGCTACGAAATATTTCAATCTAACAATATATATATATATATATATATATATATATATATATATATATATATATATATATATACGTCACTTTCATGATCGTCTATCCTCGTCAGAACGGTACGTGGGAATGCTCGCATTCTGGTTTCGAACGATGACAATAATAACAACTATGGTAACGTCGATAACAATGGCGTCGTTACGTCCTCGTTCGAAAGGGAGGAAAAATGCTCTGGAGGGTTCCCCCATCCAATGAAATTTGATATATATATATATATATATATGTATATATATATATAAATACACACATATACATATCAATCCACAAACATAAATCTATGTAAATATATACATAAATGTAAATCAAACGTGCACGATATATAATTCGTTCCATTAAATCTTATTAAAAATGCAAGTACCAATATTACAAAAAAAAAAAGAAAAGAAGAAAATTACGAGGATAAAAAATCAATCGTATTTCAATAATAATTTTAAACACGCACGCGCGACCACGTTTACAAATCCACCCTCCTACCATCCCATCCCATCCCATCCCATCCCATCCTAACCTATCCCACCCTTCATCCCCTATCGCGTCGTTCGTCAGACACCCATCGATCTAAAAAGAGAAATACAAAAAAAGAAAAAGAACAAAAAGAAAAACACAATCGTACACGAATTACAAACGTATCAAAGTACATATAAATACAATTTTAGAAAAGAATCAATAATTGAGATAGAAATAAATAAATAAATAAATAAAAAAAAAGGAAACACCCTATATAATAAAATAATAATAATAATAATAGACGAAAAAAGTAAATAGAATAAATCAATAAATAAAAAACAAGTTAAAAAATATTGAAACAAAATAAATGCATAGAAAACAATAACATACGAACAATATGATATATTTGTTTTCCCATCCCCTCACCCCCTGTGTTCTCCTTCTGTTCTCAACCTTTCAAATAAATAAATAAATAAATAAATAAATGCATACACACATAAATAAATAAATAAATGTATATACATACTACAAATTCTCACAAAACAAAGTAAACCCTTCTTTTTTCCTATGTTTTTCATACATAACCTAACTTTTGTTTCTCTCTCTCTCTCTCTCTCTCTCTCTCTCTCTCTCTCTCTCTCTCTCCAATCGTTTTGTAGTAAACGTAATAGAAAATGGATATCGTGACAAGTGAATTATTTAAAAAGAAGGGATATTCGATGTCATGGAAAAGGGTCTAAACGATGTTACAAGAAGCCATAAAGTATTCTTCTAACACATATATATATATATATACATGTGTATATGTATCGATAATTGGCTAGGTAAAAGTAACCACAATGTAACATCGATCTTTTTCATAAAATACTATCTTCTACTTTACCTTCATAGTCATCGTTGTTGTTGTTGTTGTTGTTGTTGTGTTGTGTTCAAAAGAAGAAAGACTATATTCGATTTGTCGAGTTTACCTGTGCCTCCTCCTCTTCTTATTCTTATTTTTCTTTTTCTTTTTCTATTGCCCCTTTTTTGTCCCTTCAACCTTCTCAACCATCCCATCTTCTTTTCTCATACCACGTTTATCCGTACCCTTATTCACCCTCTCATTCCTTTCCAACGTTTTCTCTTTCATTTCTTTCCCCCTGACCGTTCTACTATTCCCCCCACCCTTCTTCTTGTCTCACAATCTTCCCCCACTTTCTTCCTTTTTCCCCCTCTCCTTTTTCTTCTACTTTTTCTCTTTCTTTTCTTTTCTTTTCTTTTCTATCCTCCTAATGAAGGCTTTAAAATGCTTCGTTCGATTTGCCGGACAGCAATGGCAGTTCGATAACTTTTTTTTTTTATTTTTTTTATTTTTCTCTCTAACTTGGTCGTTGTACAACCCCCCAACCCGAACTCCAACCCCAACCCCAACCCCTTTATCTATTCTGCTAGACTATAAAATTAGTTTGGAAAACTCATTATCGATATCGTTATATTTTTTTGTTGTTAGGTACCATCCTGTTGTTTATTTAATTATTTATAATTTTATTTTTATTTGTTTATAATTATTGATTTTTTTATTTCATTTTTATTGGTTTTTTTTTTTTTTTTTTTTTTTTAGGGACAGAAAGAAAGAACTTTAGGAAAAGTTTTGTCTGTTTTTAGAATAAAACAAAATTAATCAATTTTCATATTCAATTGAATTGATTAATAATTATTGATTAATATAATTATTATTATTTATAACTTTTTATTACAGTATGATGACACAATTTGTATTGGGATTTCTAGCGCTTGAATACGCTATCTGGTGGCTAAATTCAAAATTAGATTGGATAGGTCGAATTATTTCGCCACGCCCCTGTCAGAAATCCAAATATTGTATTTTTAAAAAATGTCTGATCATTTTGTTCCCTGGAGATTTAGTATCTAAAGATAAATGTAATTAAAATTATATATATATATATATATATATATGTACACATATAATAAATATGTGTGGGGTATATGTGTGTGTATGTGTGTGTTCAAACATCTTATTTTACATTTACAAAAATATGAAACATTAATAATTATATAATATTTAATTAATTCATAATATAATCATATAATTTTACTTAATATTAATTTAAATATAATACTAATAAATATAATTATTTATTCATTGAAATAATTAATATCATTTCTCATTACAATATAAAAACAAACAAAGTATCGTCCACTAATGACAGAAACTAAAATAATAAATAAATAAATAAATAAATAAATAAATAATTCTCACCCCCACACCCCTGAAATGAGAAATGAAAACATTGAAATATTTTTCATTTGAATAAGAAATATACTTCAAACTTATAAATGAAAATTCTTTTATTTTTTTTATTTTTTTTTTTTAAATTGTCGTCAAGTTTTCATAACCATTTTGCATAACTTGACCCTAATTATAATGAAAAGGATTAACGCATAAAATACTATAATATAACTTTGAAAAAACGAACGACACTTGTGAACTTTTGTGTTGAAAATAAAATATAAAAAAATTCCAAGAGAAAAGAGAAAAGAGAAAATAAAGATAATGATTAAGAACTAAGAATAAAAAAAGAAAAAATGAAAAAAAGAGAGAGAAAAAAACAAAAAAAAAAAAGAAAAACATAGTAAATAGGTGAAGTGTATATATGTATGCAACGATTATGAATAAAGATGAGTGGGTAGAGAAGATTGATGGGGCAAAGGCTTTAATATACCTTCTATAAGAAAAAGATTTTCAATGAGAGAAAAAAAAATAAAAAAGATAAAACAGAGAAAGAGAGAGAAAGATAAAGAACAGTGAATTCAACAAAGAAAGAAATAAAGAAAGAGAAGAAAATGAAAAATTAACTTCCCGTTTGCTTATCATTATTTACAGTATACCTTTTTTTATTTATTTCTATCATATCTCGAATCGAAACTACGATCTATACTGGTTGATAATATTTTACAAAAGCTAACATAAAGTAAATTACATTTAATAAAATTATTTGTAAATAAATAATTATTAAAATTAATGATTAAATAAATAATATATTTAATTAGGTATTTAATTAAAATAATATTTTATTTTTCAATATTATGTATTTAATTTATTAATAAATAAATTACAATATGTATTATAAATATATTAATAATATGTATTTGATAAATAAATTAAATAATTAATATTTAAATTGTTATTATTTATTAATAAATAATCAAGGATAAATAGTAGTATTACTATTAATATAGTAGTATCTATTATTCAGATATTTAATTAAGTATTTAATTAAAGTAATATTTTATTCAAATAGTAATTATTTAATTAATTAAATAATTTATTATTTTTTATTAATAAATATTATTTAATTTAAGTATTTAATTAAAATAATAATGTATTCAAATATTCATTATTTAATTTATTAAGAAGTTTATTATAACTAGTACCAGTTATATACAATACTATAGTAACTATAGTTATATAGTATTAAAATATAATATAAAAGAAAATAAAAAAAGGATTGAAGAGTAAGAAGAATAAGAAGAATAAGAAGAAATGAAACAGAAGTTAAAATAAAAAAAAATAAAATAAAAAAAAAAACAAAAAGATTAAAAGAAGAAGAAAACGACGGAGGCCAAAATGCCCCCGGCATTTTACCAATTTAGAAAGGGGGAAAAAAATTGCAGTGCAAAGTTTAGATAACAGAATGGGAGAGGAGCTCCTTCAAAAACCGGTTTTTCGAGAGAGTCTGAGGAGAGGGTGGGTAGGGGGAGAGGGGTAGGGGGTAGTGGTAGGGGGATAGGGGGATGGGGAGGGGGATAGGATAGGATATCTTTTGCGAGGAGAACACGAACGTGAAACGAGTTTAATCGGAAACACATGTTTAAAATACTTTTTATATATATGTATATGTATATATGTATATGTATATATATATATTTGTATGTATGCACATATTTCAACTTATTCACGAACACATTTATTTTACCTTCCCTTTTCGTTTGCCTCACCTTTTGATTTTTTTTATTTTTTTTTTTTATCTTTTCTTCTTTTTCTTTATTTCTTATTTTTATTTATTATTCATGCCTCGATTTAGCGATAAGTTGAATTAAAAATAAAATAAAAGGAATAAACAATGTTCCGAGTAATTATAAAACGAAAGTTATTTACTTTAATTTAGAATACTATGGAAAAACAATATATTATATTTTATGTTTATGAAAAAAAAAAATAAATAAATAAATAAATAAAACATTTTTAATTAACATAAAATATTATTAAATGTTATTAAAAAAAAAAAATAACAATTTTGAAATCATACATTTCATTTCTATAATCATAATCAGATTAATTGTTTAGATTTGATTATTATTATTATTATTATTATTGATAATAATGATTTTATAGAATGTCACGAGTGTGTAGAGTGTATATGTGTGTGTGTATTTATGTATGTGTTAATTTTATGTTAGTTTGAATGTGAAATTAATTATACGCTTGAATGGTAATATGTTTGGTATGCAAATTATGAACGATGTTTTTTTCTTCTTCTTACTCATTCCTGATATTTCATTGGTGTGTTATTATGTCAGTAGTTAAATATATATTTTATTTAAATAATAGAAAAGTATGTATATATATACATACTATATATGTTTATAATAATTTGATTATTAATCATTTTGATTTATTATATCTTATAATATTATATTATTGTATATATATATATACAATATTATGCAATATTATACAACAATATTATATTATAATATAATATTACATTTAAATTGGTTTGAAATTTTATTTATATAATAATTGATTAATTAATTATCTAATAATTATTATTTTCATTTATTATACCCCCTACAATATTATATACTTAAATATATATATAGAATATATTATGCAATATTATATATTAAGTATTACCAACATATAATATAAATACTATACAATAATATTATATTATATTATATTTTATTATAATTTAATGTTAAATTTATTATGTAATATATTATATAATATAAATATTAAATTTATATATATTTATAAATTATATAATAATATATATATATATATATAATAAACCCCCTCCTTTTCCTCGAATTTTCCTCAAACTCCTATTCCTACTCCTTCTACTCCTACTTCTACAACCCCTTCATTTTTATTTCTCTCTCTCTCTCTCTCTCTTTCTGAATCTCTTTATTTATTTATTTATTTTGTTTAACTTTTCTTTCTATCTAATTAATTTTCTCGAACACGATAACAGTAAAAGCAACGAAGTAAGCGATCGCTAAACTTTCACGATGCACTTCAACCTTATCTCTCTCTCTCTCTCTCTCTCTTTGTTTTACCAAGTTTAATAAACACTGAGAAACGAGCTCAGTCTCACTCACTCTCTTTCTCACTCTCCCTCTCTCTCTCTTTCCTTCTTTCTTTTTATTTCTCTTTTCTTTTTCAACGTTGTGTCATGTTGAAGGTGTACGATGATATTATTATTTTTAGAAGTATAGTCATAATTGATTTTTATCTGATCGCATAGGTGAGCTTTTATATCTCGTGACTTTTAAAGAGTGTGATAATATATATCTGTGTGTGTGTGTGTGTGTGAGAAAGTGAGAGAGAGATAGAAAGAGAGGAAAATAAATATATATATATATATAGAGCTTTCAAACTTCAACCAATATTATCGTTCATGTACGACGTGATGTAATTAAAATAGCTCGTTGAAGTGGTGTTAAAACTGATTTACCCATCCCGAACTTTAATAATTTTCTATATACACATTTTATATCATTTTCTTTTATAATATTTAATAAACAAATGATATTATATTGAATTTATGAATTTATTTATATACAGATGTCTAAAATTTGGTTGTCGAATTTTTTTAACTAAGTATTAGACGTATAATTTTTTTTTCTTTTTTTCCCCCCCGGGATTTGAACTCGGGAACATACGACCTACTATCTACTGGATGGACATTACTGAATGGTGATTTGCCTCACTGAGCCATGCTAACTTACAAATGATATTATAATTAAGTTACTTTTTTTGTTTGTTTGAAGTTATATTTCATTTAATTAATTATATTATCATTTTTTCTATTTGGTTTACTTTTTCTATTTTTATTTTGGTTAATTTTATTTTTTTTTTGCTGTATACACAATTATGAATAATAATAATAATTATTATTATTATTTGTGTTATTAATTAATAAAATATTATTTCTTAATAATTAAACTTAATATTAATTAAATTAAAAAAAAAAAATACAAAAATATAAAAAAGAAAAAGAAGAATAAGAAGTTATGAGTTAAGAGAAAAATGGTGTACACTTTTTTTTTTTTTTTTTTTAGTTTAATGTGAAAATCTTTTTAATTAAACTTATCGGATAAAAGTCCTCGTTACTTTTCATTTTCGCAAAACCACATAATTAAAGGTCACGATATTTTTCTACAAGCTTCGATTATACGAGTTTTTTCTACATAGCATACATACACACACATACACACACACATACACATAAATACTTTTTCTCGTTTCCATTTTAACAATTTTCTTTTTTTTTTTTTACGCATCATATTATTTTCAACTAAATAAATTCAATATAATTTTCACGATATTGTCAAAAAATCAATCGTTAGATAATGTTTGTTATTTCAATCTTATCTTAATATATATAAATTATGTGTCACGTTGTTTGTCTGCAATGGACTCCTAAACTACTTAACCGATTTTAATCAAATTTTGCACACTATGTGCAGTTTTATCTAACTTGAAAGATAGAATAGTTTATATCTCAATTTATAATCGCAATATTATTTTATTGCGAATTATGACTTAAAGACATGTGTATCGGACTGATTGTGAGCCACAGCAACGCGTGGTGGGGCACCACCCCTAAGTATTATATAAAATTCATATAGTGTTCAAATATAAATCTTTAAATATCTTGAAACAAGAGATACATGACTTAGATCACTTTCATAATTATGGGCACATATATATATGTATGTATGTATGTATGTATGTATGTATTGTATGTAAATTAAGAAGATTTTTTTTCTTGTACCTTTTCGAAATAATTACGTAGCAAACAACCAAATGAAAACCATATAGGGGTGTTGGTGATCTTAATTGACGATGTCTCGACGAAAGGACGTAAGCAACCCCAAAAATTTCCGACCGACACCATACGGTCGTGTCTAAAAGGGGTTGTTGGTTGATCTATAGTGTTCTTTTGCATCCCCCTTCTATTAACTTTGAGTACTTTTTGTTCGAATTCATTCTACCGATTTTTTCTTTTTTTTTTCTTTTTTTTTCCTTGACTTTACTACTCTCTCTCTCTCTCTCTCTTTCTTTTATTTTATTTTATTTTTTTTTTTTTAAATAAAACATTAATTAATAATTAAGATTTTATTTAATATTATATTAAATCGACTGATTTGCAATTAATTACAATTAATTCAAATTATAATATATATATTATACACTAAATTATAATTTAATTACACTTTGATTTACAAAACAATAAAAATTTATAAATTTTTTCTTTTTATTTTTTTTTTTTATATAAAATTTAATTAACAATTTACAATACATAAACAAAAGGGAGAGAGTATAATCTTTTATCTATTTTTTTTTTAATAATACTATTATTTTATTATTATTATAAATATAATATTGTTTATCCCAAAATTGCATAATATATCATCAATCTAACAAAAATATCAAAATAACCCATAAAAATATAATACTAATTTAAAATAAAAAAATTATTATTATTATTATTATTATTATTATAAATATACTATTATTAATCCCAAATTTGCAAAATAAATCGATCTAACAAAAACATAAAAATAACCTAAAAAAAAAGTATGATACCAATTTAATATTAAAAATTATTATTATTATTATTATTATTAATTTTTAATATAAAAAAAAATGAAAAACAAATAACAAATTCCCCCTACTCATACATTGAAAAAGATTCTAGCTAATGATAACGATAAGAGAAACCGAGGTCGAGAGTCAACGAACCATTTGTTACCGACCGAGTATCGATAACGTAGAAAACCATTTTATTTGTCGAGTTTGCATCCCCCCTCCCCCACGATATACAATGGAAAAAAATAAAACACAACAGAGTAGGGGTGTGTTGTTATAAGCAGAAAACGACCCTTTTCTCTAACCAACTAACCCTCCTCACCTCTACCCCTCGAACATATAAAACTCGACAAAAGAAGAGGGAATAAAGTAAGTTAAGGGTCACCTAGGACAAATACGCGAGCTCACATATTTTTCTTTTTCTTTTCTCGACTCGTGCGTGAGATTACCTTTTAATAACAACCCCTCCCCCCTCCCCCCCTCCTCCCCACATACACACACACATATATATATATATAACCGGTGATCTCCATTACGTTTCGTATATCCAAAGTAAACCCATCCCCACCCCCCGCTGTGTTATGTTATAAAAGAGGAACCCCAAAATATATTATACAGGGTGTTTCAATTCTAAAATAATGTTAATATCATTGAATGAAAATCCTTTCTTTTGTTGTGTGTTTCCCTATATATGTCAGTGTAATGAAAATAAAATAATCAAATAAAATTATGTTTCGCATTTTATTTACAGACAATTCTAAAAATAACGACGATAGACAAAAGCCCTTAATTTAATTTAAATCTCATTCAATTTTTTTATCTGCTTATTTTGTAAAACCCTCTTTATGGTGTTTTGCCCTTATACATCTCAACCACAGCGTGAATAAAATAATTAAAAAATTATATTATTTTTTTTTTTTTTTATATTAGTTTTAATTAAAATTATATTTCACATTTTATTTACAGTACAGTCCTGTATAAAAAAAAAAAAAAATAAAAAAAAATACGATGACAAACAACCCCTACTACCATCTCTCCATCTAATTGAAATGTCATTCAATTTTTTTTCTAGATATTTTTCTATTATTAAATTTTTCTTAAGCAATTCATTTAAGAATTTACTGTATATAAAACAAAAAACAAAGCAGAAACATCATTAATTTGTTATTTTAATTATGTTGAACGTTCATATATATATATATATGTATCATTATATTAATTTTATATGATAGATTAAAAAAAAAAAAAAAAAAAATAATAAAAAATAAAATTAAAAAATAGAAGAAATTAAACAACAAAAATACAGTAAATTTTTCATTATATCGATTGTTTTGTAAGAAATAAAATATTGCGCATGCTTTTCGATAATATTTATACGTTGTTTGCTTGCCGGAGGATATTGCAGTGGTGTTCCATATTACGTACAGTTACCCTATATATATATATATATATATATATATATATATATATATATATATATATATATATATATACACATATAAATACATATACATATATATTATATATGTATGTATACTGATATTATTTACTAATATATAAAACGTGACAGAAAGTTATATGAATTTTTTGGCACACATTTGTAAAACCAACATCGTAATATACATATATACATATATATATGTATGTATGTATGTATATACACGTATATAAAATGTGAATCTTGATATCTCGGGTATACGAGCGAGAACGGAATTTTATTTATATTCTATGTATAGTTATATTAAAATCGATTACGACCACTCCAGTCCCTCCTCACCTCTCACCCTCAACCCCCAACCCCCAACCCCCAACCCCTATGTACACGATCTTTTATATTACCTCTTCTTTAATAATAAAATAAAAGTAAAATGAAAATATGAATAATGATTTTAATTAACGAATACTACTACTACTACTACTACTACTGTAAGATTAAATAAAACGAGTATTTTGAAAACGTAACGTGAAATGAAGATTAATGATAATAACAATAATATCAATAATAATAATAATAATAATATTAATATTGAATATCAAAACAAATAAAAAAAAATAAAATTAGAGGTTGAGTAAAAAGAGAAAATAATTAATTAATTAAAAATTATTCACAATTTCAAACGTTGTATTATTATGGGGTTTTTTTTATACCTACTGTAAATATCATTAAATTAATAAAAAAAAGATATAATAAATTTGAAATTAATAAAAAAGTGATTTGAAAAATAATGATTAAAAAAAAATGTTGTAGGGAAGTAAAAAAAAAAAAAAACAGGGATGAAAAATAATGAAAAATGGGACTTACCTCTCCGTGAGTGTCCCTACGACCATCCGGGGTGTTTTCCGGAAGGAAATAGAGCCGTAACGATGCCAAAGGTTGATTCGGTCCACGGCTGTCCATCCAAAGTAACTGAAGTTCACCTATACTGACGAGATCTGCGTCACTCCAAAGTTTTGTCAAGAAAAAATTGCCAAGCCGAAGGACACGTCCATTTCCTATCCTAACGGCTTTATAAAATGTGTATGGGCCGTGGCTGAAACAAGCACCGCCCAGCAACTGAAACAAACAAATTAACAACTAAATTAGAAAAATAATTTTTTTTACAATTTTATTTCATATTAATTTTAATATCATTTATTAAATATAATTTAATATTGAATATTTAGTATTTAATATTTATTATTTAATATATATTATAATGTAATTTATTAGATTTTAATATAATTTAATATTTAATATTTAATATTTAGTATATTTGATATTTGGTATTTAATATTTAATATTTAATATATTTGGTATTTGATATTTAATATTTAATATAATGTAGTTTATTAGATTTTAATATAATTTAATATTTAATATTTAATATTTAATATATTTGGTATTTGGTATTTAATATTTAATATTTAATATATTTGGTATTTGGTATTTAATATTTAATATTTAATATATTTGGTATTTGGTATTTAATATTTATTATTATATAATATATTTAATTTTAATATAATTTAATATTTAATATTTATTATTTAATATTTAATATAATGTAGTTTATTAGATTTTAATATAATTTAATATTTAATACTTAGTATTTAATATTTAATATAATATAATTTATTAAATAATAATATAAATAAATATTTAATATTTATATACTTTTATCATACAAAATTATCAAATTTCATATTTCGTATTTAAAATTGTATTTTTCTATTTTTCAATGTTTCAATTTATTTTTCTTTTTCTTTTTTGTTTTTTTTTTTTATTTTTATTTCATATTAGTATAATAATAATAATAATAATATTAAAAATAATTTAATTAATATTAAAACCAATTAATCGAGATTTCATAATTGTATCATGAGTTTATAATTGTAATTTGTTTTATAACCGATCCTCTCGTTAACTGTACTACCATTTTTTTTCCTTTCTTTTAGAGGTTATGTTCGTTCGTTTTTAATTATTGAAAGGAAAAAAAAGAAAACAAAAAACTGGAAAAATACACCTACCAACGTTTGCAATAGAAACTTTTTAAAATGGAATATTGGTATTTATTTCAATTGTCAGTATTATTTCAGTTTTTGGTTAATAACGGGCTGGAAAAAAAAAATACCGGTTTTTACGAGAACAAAACCACAGAGAGAGGCAAAATACCGATATTCCAAAAATACCGGTATCAAGTTTAAATCCCCACACCCCAACCACCCACCCCCCACCCCACCCCTCTTCTCTCTTTCTTGTTTACAAGTATCGAGAATATTTCATTTTTGTTTTTTTATTTTTGATTTTCTTATTACCTGTAAACTTTTCTAATCTTTCACACGCGTGCACCCTCTCTTTGATTGTTAATTTGTTTTTTTAAATAAACATTAATTATAAAAAAAAAAAAATTACAAAGAGATTTAAGTGCATGTCTGATCGAAACAACGTTCGTAACAATTTTTAAATTAAAATAAATAAAAAAAAAAAAAAAGAATAAGGAGAAATATAATTTACTGTTTAAATTAGAGAATAAAAATTGTTATTTTGGGTTAGCATTTAATTGATTGCAGATTTTGTCGATAGATGGCCTTTGAATATCAGCAATGACGACTCAGTTGCCAAATCCAATATTTAAAAAAATAATTAAAATAAATATAAAATATAAATAATATAAAATATATGTAAAATATAAATAATATAAAAATATAAATTATAAATAATAAAATAAAATATTAAAAAAAAATTAAAAAGTAGATTCAATTATATGTCCGATCAAAACAACGTTCGTAACAATTTTAAAATACAAAAAAAAAAAAAACTAACAACAAAATAATTTACTGTGTCATTTAATTTTTAAATTAAAGAACAAAGATTAATATTATTAAAATTAAAAAATTGTTTTTTAAATAAACATTAATTATAAAAAAAAAATAAAAAATAAAAATAAAAGAAAAGTTTGATCGATGAACGTCAGTCAGATCAAAACAACATTTGTAATAATTTTAAAATTCAAAATTCAAAGAAAATAATTTACACAGTGTCGTTTAATTTTCAAATCAAAAAATCACAAATTGTTATTAAAAAAAAAAAAACAAAAAAAAAACAATAACAACAATCAATAAAAACAATCGAGAAATGTATTACGTTAAACTACAATAAATAATTTTCCTTCTAAATATATTTGTTTTTATTTCTTTTTTTTATACTCCAATAAATTATCATACTATTCTTCTTAGAAAAATAGAAATTTGATAGAAAACCCCCCTTTGTTCACTGTAATATTCTCTCTCTCTCTTTCTTCTTCTTCTTCCTCTTTTCTATCTAATAAATTAAAAAAAGTAACCATTTTTATTCTCCAACAACGTATCAAATTATATTTTCATACTTTATATTTCTTTTACTAAATCATACATACACACAAATGTACACTTACTTTCCTACTTACACATATATACATACAATACATACAAAGAAAGAATCCTACTACTACTACTACCACTTTCAACTCACCCCCTAACACCCCCTAACATCCCCCATTATTCTTAAAGAATATTAATCGCATTTTCCTGAGAAAATCGATAGAATATTTTCCGAGTGTTTTAACGATGGCTCCTAAGTAAAAGTTATCCTTTAACTACCCCTCACTTTTACACACACACACACACACACACATATACAACCCTATATATTCTCTTTCTCTCACACACATACACATATATATATATATAAAGTACACCCTTCCTATTCTCGAATAACGTGGGACAGGATAAATTTTGTCATAGTACAGCAAGCAACTTGGCGGATACGCTCGACAAAACTGTGCCTTCGGTTTTCTAGATAAAAAGAAAGTAGTAAGGGTAGGCGGTAAGGGTAGTTGGGGGTTGGGGGGTTAAAAGTAAAAAGAGGGGCAAAAAAGAAAGGTAAGAAGAAGAAGAAGAAGAAGAAGAAGAGATGAGAGAAAAAAATACAAGCAAAAAAAAAGGAATAAAGAAAAAGTAAAAACCGAAAAGTAAGAAGAAGAAGAAGAAGAAGAAAGTTGAAGAAAAAAGAAAAAAGAAAAAGAAAAATGATTTTCGTGAAAAGTCTTCCTTTTTTTTTACCATCCCCTTGACTACCCACCACCACCACCACCACCACCACCACCATCACCACCCCTTTTTATACTCAACCCTTATTCGATTTTCTCGTGACAATATTTTTTCGTATTACGGGATATTAGAGTGAGTGAGAGAGAGAGTGAGAGTGAGAGAGAGAGAGAGAGAAGTACGAATGGCAAGTTATTTCTGTCGATCCGATAACTCGCATCGTATGCACGTTCTATAAAAGACTTTTTTTCTTTCTTTCTTTTTATTTCTTTCTTATTTTCTTTCATTCTTTCAATTCTTCTAAAAGTCTAACTTTATAAACCGTAGCTAAGAAGAGAGATGAGTATTATAAACGTTTACTATTCTATACACTAGGGGTTATATATATATATATATGTGTATATGTATGTTTGTATTGTATATAACTTTTCTTATCGATTATTTCATAAATAGAGGGTTCATTCTTTTTAAAATAGCAATGTTAATAATAAATATTATAGTAGAAAGAGAGAGAGAGACAGAGAGAGAAATTATTGTTTAGTTGGTAGTACACTTTTTTGTTTAATAGAAATGAGATTTATAATGAAATGAAATAATATTAAATATAATATAATGTAATATATTATTAATATAATTATAAATTAATGTAGTATAATATTATTTATATTGTAACATTAAATCAAATAAAATTAAATTAAATTAAATAAAAGAAATATAATAAATTATATTAATATAATATAATATATTGTATTATAATACAATATTAAATAAAATTCAATTATATAAAATAAATATACATTAAAGCACAATATAATATAATATAATGTAACATATAATAATATAAAATAAAATTAAATTAAATTTATGTAAGGGGGGCCTTCGGGGTAAACACCCTAAAAGGGTATACCTGAAATAAACTTCTTATCTTATAAAATAAAATTAAATTAAATAAAAGAATAATATTAAATTAATATAATATATAATATAATGAAACATCAAATATAATTAAATTAAATTAAATTAAATTAAATTAAATAAATATAAAATAAATTAATTTAATCTAATATAATAAATTCCAAGATAAAATATAATAAAATAAAATTTAATTAAATTAAATTAAATAAATAAGTATATATATATATATATAAAAACAATGATGTAATATAATACAACATACAATAATATATAATAATATAAAATAAAATAGAATTCAATTAAAAATATAATAAATTAATATAACATATAATATAATGTAATTAAATATTAGAAGAATATAAAATAAAAAGAAAAATAAAACTAAACACAAAAAAGATAAAAGATAGAAAGATGCAATGGGCTGGGGGGTAGAAAGCAGGGGTTTAGGGGGTAGGGGGATTACACGGATGGTAGATTCTTTAATATCACTCTTTTATTTATTTTTCCCTCTTTTTTTTTTTCCTGTTTTTTTTTAAAGAAATCATTTCTCGCACAGAGCACACACACACACACACATAAATACATACATATATAAACATATACACACTAACTCACAGGCGAGTGAGAAAACGAGGGTCTGCGACTTGAAGCCACAGAAAATCCAAGGGTGGTTCCCTGGAGGATATTTGCAGGATAACTGACGAAGAAAAAGAAAAAGAAAAATAAATGGGAAAAAAAGAAATAAAAGAACAGAAAAAGAGAATGAAAGAAAGAGAAAGAAAGAAAGAGAGAGAGGGAGAGAGAGAGAAGCAACGCTCAAGTGAATCCAATGCGGACAGCAAAACACAAGAAAAGAAGAAACGAGGAGATGGTGTGTGTGTGTGTGTGTTATGCTGCTGCTAACTCCTAAACACATACACATATACGTACACATACACATACACATACACGTACACGTATAGATACAGATACAGATACATACGTGTATATATTTCACGTATAAAACACGACAGAGAGGAAGGATGTGTTCAGCTCTCACTTTGGTACGTAGAAGTGAATAGGTATAAGGATAAACACACGTATTATACGTACCAAACATACACGTACATATACATATACGTCCTTGCTTCCGATTCGATTGGATGCACTGGTAAACAAGAAAAGGAAAGGTGAAGACGATATGAAGGATAAAGGGATACTGTCGAATGTGTGGAAAGAGGAACAACAACAACAACTAACGAATTCTCATGTCAAATATTCTCCTGAAAATTTTCTTTTATCAACGAATAGTTGAATTTATATTAACTTATTAATTATTTGATATTTTTTCATTGTATATTATATTGATAATATATTAATAATGAAATATAAATGTAATAATTAAAAAAAGGCTTTGTGGTGCGGTGCTAGAGTCTCAGATTCGCAAACCAAACTACGTGGGTTCGAATCTTGCCATTCTCAAAAAAAAAAAAATCCTATACATATATATATTTTTTACATATAAATTAATTATAATAATTAAAATAAAAATAAAATAATAATATATAATATTAAAATAATTTATTAATTAATTATTGTATAATTATAAACAATTAATAACATAAATATTAATTATTTAGAAATAAATATAACTAATAAAATAGAATTATATATTTATAAATAATATATTAATAAAGAAATAATATTAAAAATAATTAAAATATATTAATAATTAAATATAAAGATTATATAATAATTAATAAATATAAAAATTAATAATAATACTGGATATATTTAATATATAAAATATATATTTACATATAATAATATTTCAAAATTAAGATATAAAAATATATATATATGTATAAATGTAATCTGTATTATTCTAATTAAAGGTGGTGGTACTATAAATAAATTAAAATTGTTATTAATCAAAGATGACACAATATTTATAATTAAAATTCAACGATACACATATATTATCATCATCAATTTATATTACATTGTAATATTCATTTACTTTAATTAGAATTGATATTTTATTTATATAATTCAGACAGATTATAAATGGGAAAACTAATCATTTGACTGATGATTTATTTTACTTTCTTTACGTTTATAATCATATTATGATTTATATCGTAAATTAATTAAATTATATTCTACTCTTAATTTAATTTCATTGTAATGCATACATTCATATAGATGTGTATGTAGAAGTGAGCATGTGCATGAATGTGTATATTTATAATTAGATAACGATTGAAGCTGATAACGATTGAAAACTGATGATAATTGAATAAATTATTTAGATGAGAGTATCGATCGATTTAATTAAAATAGTACATATACATATATATATATATGTTTTCATCGATATTATTATTATTGTTATTATTATTATGATTATTGTTACCATTTCCCATCTATTATAGGCAAGTAACCAACAACGATCGATGTGTAACGAGTTATTGTAAACTAATTGTTAGTACCTGTATATATATATATACTTTATACAAACACACAGAAACACATACATTATATTAAACTTCATACTGATAGACCTAGGTTAGTTGTTATATGTGTGTTAGTACTTTATTCTATCATTCGATAATCTATTCTCTCGTATTAAAATAGAAAATGCAATTACGACGACCAGTTGTAACCTTTGGAATATAAAAAAAAAAAAAAAAAAAATAGAAAATAAATGAAACGAGCAAAAACACGAACTAAAAAAGAAACATTCACGTGTAGTAATAAAAATTTAATTGAGCGAGAATGAAGTTTAGATTAATAAAAAAAAAAAAAATGGAAAAAGGTATGAGAAATTCTTAAGTATTAATAATAATGAAAAATAATATTAAAAATTTTATTAATAATAATAATAATGATTAGAATAATAAAAAATACTAAAATACAATTAAGACGATCAGTTGCAACTTTTGAAATAACAAAAAAAAATAGAAAAGAATTATTAAAAATTTATTTAAATGATGAAAAGAATGTTCGTAACCATGAAAAATAATATTACAATTTTTATTATTGATAATAATAATAATAACAATAATAAACAATACGAAAATACTAAAATACAAAAGATGAGACAGAACAATTTTCTCAAATAATAAAAAAAATATTAATAAATACCATAATTTAAATTAAAAAAAATAAAATAAAATAAAATAAAACAAATAAACTTTATAATAATATTAAAAAAAATAAATATATAACTATATATACGAAAGAACGACTAGAAAAGAATATATATATACAAATGAAACGTGATTAAAACGGAAAAAAATATTTTCCTCGTTCTATTTCTATTTTTTTTTATTTAGTTATTTATTTTTTTTTTTTTTTTTTTAAAGAACAAAAGATAAAGAAGTGCAGTGGGCAGCGTACACAAAAAACAAACAAACACACCACTCGCAAATATATCGTCGATGTGAATTAAAAGCTTTGTTGATTATTTCGAAAATAAAAATAGAAAAATAAAAAAATAAAAAAACCAAATAAAAAATCCAAATAAAAATAAAAAAAAATAAAAAAAACCGAATGGAACAAACGTTACGACGATAAAGAAGGGAAACAACAGAGAATGGAAGGGTGAGTGTGAGGGGAGGGACAAAAGGAGTGGGGGAATATTGAAAGAGACAGAGAAACGATGATGACAGAGACAAAAACAAAAAGAGAATGAAAAAGAGAGAAAGAGAGAAAGAAAGAGAGAAACAGAGAAACAGAGAAAGAGAGAGAGAGAGAGAGAAAAAAGAGAAAAATGTGGAGCAAGTTTCTTTTGCTGTTGGAAAATAATTCGTGATTCGATAATACAAATGTTTATTACCCACGCGATAAAAAGTTCCACAAACGAAAGGCCAAACGAACCGTGCACACAAGACCCGTGTAGAGTAAAAGTACAGTCAACTTAACAATTTTCTCATCCTTGATCATTCGACAAACGTTTTTTTTTTCTTTTTTCTTTTTTTTTTCCTAACATAAAAACCCCCCCCTTCTTCTTCTTCTTTTTCTTCATCATCTTCATCCTCTTTCTTCACAAAATCTCATCCCAACATTTCTTTTTTTTTTTTTTTTATCTATTTTATCTAACTTAACACTAACTTAAACTCCTCCTTTCTCTTCTTCATCCCTCATCAGCTCAACTTTTGCCTTTTAACATAACCATAACCTATAAATTCCCCCACCACTATCACCCATCATCATCGCCATCTTCATATTTCTCGTATTTTTTTTTTATTTGATTTTTTTTTTGTGAGAGAGGGTGCGAAGAGGAAAAGGGGTGAGGAAGGGGTGAGGAAGGGGTGAGGGAATTTATTCGCGTTTTTTTTTATATTTAATTTCTCTCTCTCTCTCTCTCTCTCTCTCTCTCTCTCTCTCTCTCTCTCTCTCTCTCTCTCTCTCCTTTCGGGGTGTTGTAAAAAAGGAAAGAAAGAAAGAAAGAAAAAAAGAAACAAAAACCAAAGATTCAACCGTCAACGTGCGTGATTAACGAAGCGCGCGAAAGCTTCGTAATGCGATTCTGAATAGTTTTCCACGT
>NW_028301094.1:1795000-1812500 GCF_049000335.1 Polistes dominula | reverse complement strand
CACCCCAAAACCACCTCTTTACCCTACCCCCTCTGTTTTACTCCTATCCCTTTCTCTCTCTCTCTTCTCTCTTTCTCTTTCTATCTCACAAACATATACACATACATACACATATACTCATTTCTCCCTCTTCCTCCTCAACCACCTCCTCATCCTCCTCATCCTCCCCATTCTCCTCATCCTACTCATCCTCCTCATCGTTCTCCACCTCCACCTATTCCACCTCCTTCTATTTCATTTCCCCCACCCTTCCATTTCATCCACCCCATTCGACGGCCATTGATATCACGTTTTACATCTACGATGTTTTCTTCAACCTCCCCCCTAACCCCCACCCATCCCACCCCTCATGTTTCTTCTTCTTCTTCTTCTTCTTCTTCTTCTTCTTTTAGTTTTGTTATATTTTGTTTTATTTTATTTTATTTTTTGTTGATTATTTGTTATTCTTATTTATCATATTATAATTATAAGTTTTGAACTTAAGTGACTACTATGTATATAACAAACTTGAGTATAAAATATATGTTTTTTCTTTCTTTTTTTCTTCCATTTTATATCTACCTTCTCATTTATTGATTTTTGTTATCTCTCTCTCTCGAGAGTTTAAATATAATATTTTATTTCATTTAATGTGTACACATGACAATGTATTCATGTGTAGAAGCAGGTGTATAATATACACCTATATGTATATATATGTATTAATATGTTCATGTTTGCTTGTAGAGTATGTATGTGTATCTCTGTGTGTTTGTAAGTTATTATCGAGATAGATCGTTGTAAAATAAAAAGCAAAAAAAAAAAAAAAAAGAAAAAATACTTGTCCAGAATTTTATCTTTTTATCTTTTTATCTTTTTTTCTTTTTTTTTAATTAAATTTAATAAAATTTGTTATTTTAAATAAAATAAAATAAAATAAAATAAAATAAAATAAATGTGTGTGTGACTGTTAAATATTGATTTTATTATATAAGAGAAATAAGTTCGAAAAAAATGAAGAAAAAAAAAATTGAGAAAATACAAAATTGTAAAAAGTCTTTTTTTGTTTTTTTTTTAAGTTATCCAACCCCTCTCTCTCTCCTATCCCCTTCATCGAAATCAAAGAATATTATACTTTTTGGTTTGGAATAAAATTACAAACAGATAACTAAAGTAAAGTAAAGTAAGTAAAGTAAGTAAAGTATATATATATATATATATATATATATATATATATATATATAGTATAGTAAGTATAAGAAGTAAGTAAGTAAGTAAGTAAAAGTAAATATATATATACAGTTATATATACAGTTGTGAAAAGGTAAAATTGGAAAAAGGGTTTTACCCATTTCCTTTGGCGCATAATAATAATAATAATAATAATAATAATAATAATAATAATAATAATAATAATAATAATAATAATAATAATAATATGCTGTGACAACTTTATTTAGTCGATGAATTTATTACGAACAAACCTGAAATAGCATCAGGGGTAGGGTAGGGGAGGGGAGGGGAGGGGAGGGGAGGATATATTATTCTCGACACGTTCATTATCATTCATATATACCCAGTGTTGAAAAAATAAAAAAAAAAAACCAAAAAAAATTCAAAAGAATGTAGTGTAAAACATGTGGGGAGGGGGGAGGAGGTGGAGATGAGGTAAGACAAGAACGATGCGGGTTGTAAAAAAAAAAAAAAAGAAAAAAAAAGAAAAAAATGGAATGAAAAAAAAACAACTTAATCAGTTTATTGATTTATGAACGAAATGTGGAGAAATGTGAAAAAATGTCACAGAAAAAAAAAAAAAGAAAAAAAGAAAAAAAAAATGAGAAATGTGGGACAAGACACTTGATACGAACTAAATAAATAAATATAATAATAATAATAATAATAATATAATAAAATAATAATTACAATAATACATCATAATATAATATTACAAATGTAAGTGTATTAATAAATAAATAATATTTTTAATGAACATTGACTAATCGTATATTTTTTGGTTTTTTCTTTCTGTTTTTTTTTTTTTTTTTTAGTCGTTTCATTCAAATTCCTATTACAAACTAAATAGATAGATAGATAAATAAATAAATAAATAAATATAATAAATAAATAAGAAAGAGGGGAAAATAATCCAATTTGTTTCTTCCCGTACAAAACCCCCGACCAATTCTCCAGTTTGAACATTTAATGTTTTGTCCTCTTCTCTCGTTTCAATCTCTCTATCTCTATCTCTTTCTATATTTCTTAAAATACTTAAAGGAAAGAAGAAGAAGAAGAAGAAAAAGAAGATCTTCTTCTTCGTGGGGTCATAAAAAGGAAGGGAGAAGTAGAACCTTTCGTTGGATGAAATGATTGGATTTTAGTAAGTTGGTGGTTTCTAAGAGGGATAAGTTGATCATCGGTGAAACCAAAAAGAAAGAAAGAAAAAAAAAAGAAAAAAAAAAGAAAAAAAAAGAAAAAGATCATAGAAAAATAAGAAAAATAATAAAGAAGAAGAAGAAGAAGAAGATAAATTAAAAAAAATAAAGAAGAAGATGAAGAAGAACAAGAATATCAAATAATCATGAAAAATAAAGAAAAAATAAAGAAAAAAAAAGAAAAAATGAAATAAAAAATAGAACAAAAGTTACCAAATACGAATTAAGAAGATAAATAACAAAACTAAAAATAATAAAAAATAATGAAAAAGAAGAAATGAAATAAAAATGAAATAAAAGCTACAAATACCTAAAACAAGATAAATAACAACAACAACAACAAAATTAAAATAAAAGTTACAAATATAAAAAAAAAAAAGAAGATAAATATAAAAAAAAAAGGGCCCGAGTAATAAATAAAAAAAAAAAAAAAGAGTAAAAAAAAATTGAGATAGGGTTGAAGAGTGAGAAAGAAAAGTAGCAAAAAGGGGTTAGTAAGAAAAGGACAAAAAGAATGAATAAAAAAAAAAATAAAAAAATGTATAATAAATATATACATATATATATATATATAGGACATAGTGCCTTTCCTTTTTAACATTTCTCTCTCTCTCTCTCTCTCTCTCTCTCTTTCTCTTTTTATTTTTATCTCTTTCTAGTATCTTCCAACATCATTATATTGCCTCAGCAACGTTTGTAATCGCAAATACACCAGAGAAGCAATCGAGTTTTCTCTCTTACTCTTTTACTCTCTTATTCTCTCTTATTCTCTCTCTCTCTCTTTCTCGTTTGCTCTCTCTTTCTCTCTCTTAATGTTTCTGTTTTTCTATCTCTCTTTCCCGATTCGAACAACGCGCCTCTTTCCAATGACTCGTTTTCTCCCACAAACCCTATCTTCCATCTCTCTCTCTCTCTGTCTCTCTCTCTCTCTCTCTCTCTCTCTCTTAATGTTTCTGTTATTCTATCTCTCTTTCTCTTTTTCTGTCTCTCTCTTTCTCGTATACAAGAGTCCTCCACGACCTTACAGTTGAAATGGAATGAGAGTTTTACTAACCATCCTAAGGTCGTCGTCGTCGTCGTCTCGTAGTCGTCGTAGTCGTAGTCGTAGTTATCGTTACAATGCACTAAAAGAACTTTAAAAATAATAATAATAATAATAATAATAATAATAATAATTTGTAGTTTACGTAATTTTTATTTTTTTACTGTTAAGAAAACACAATTATTATTTTTTTTTGTTTATGCATTGTGAGAATCATTTTAATATTATTATTATCTTTTTTTTCTTCTATTTTTTTGTTTTCTTCTTTGTGATTCCATTAGAAACGTAATAATAATAATTATTAATAAAATAATAAAATAATATAATTAAATATATGTATAATCTGTAATATTAGATAATATATAATAAAATAATATTTTTAATATAAATATAAAAATAATTATTAATAAAATAATATAAGAAATAAATTCTATAATATGTAATATATATTATATTACATTAATTATAATATTAAATTAATTAATTAATTAATTATATATATATATATATATTATTTTAAAGTTTATATATAATGTTATTTCAATTTATTTATATTTCTTAATTTTAAGTATTAGTAATTTTAGTATGTACCACATACACACACAGCCTATGTACAAGTAACTATGTTTACCTCTTATAGGATTTACTATGTATTAACCTTATTATTACTATGTAAATTATTTTTTTTCTGGTATAATAAATAAATAAATAAATAAATAAATAAAAAAATGTAATAATAATTATTAATAAAATAATAAAATAATATAATGAAATAAATGTAATATTATATCATATATTAAATTATTAACTATAAAATGTCTGATTACTCAGATTATTTTCATCTCGAAATCAGACATGTCATATTTATAATTACCTAATAATATCTAATAAAATAATATAATAAATAAATATAAAAATAATTAATTATTAAAAATCGTACATTTATTATTTCTTATTTTTTTTTTTTTTTTTTAAGGTTAAACTCAAGTCACACAATGTTCCCAAAAAAAACAACAACAACAACAAATTTTTCAAATAATTTCTAATAAAACATTTCTTATTCCTCATCCTCACTGCCACCTCCAAACCCACCCACAAACATATTACAAAACAATTTATATAACTCATATAAAAGATATTTATAAATAACATCTTAATCAATTTTTTAATCATCACGAAAAGATGAATGAATGAAGTAAAACAAAAAAAAAACAGTTCTCTTCTAGCATTGATAATAGAAACCTGTGAAATGAAAGAATCAAAAGAGAGGAATGAGTGACTGAGTGAGTAAGTAAGTGAGTGAGTGAGTGAGTGAGTGAGTGAGTGAGTGAGTGAGTGAGTGAGTGAGTGAGTAGTAATAGTAGTGGGGGGAGGAGGACTTTTTCGCGAGGATTGGAAAGAAATTGAAAAAGTCGTATCTAAACGTCGATAGAAATTCATCTTAGTCTCCCTCTCTCTTCCTCTTCTTCACCCCAACCCCACCCTCTCACTCTCACTCTCTCTCTCTCTCTCACAAATATACGCGAGTATTCTTCCTTTCGATTTAAAACGACATTCGTGAGAAGCAACCTCCTCGAGGTAAACGAACGAGGCTAGTTGGTAGTAGCATTCGACCGCGCCAAAGAGAAAAGAAAAGAAAGAAGAAATAAGAAAAGAGAAGAAAAGAAAAAGAAGAAGAAAAGGAGGTGGAAGAAGTAGAAGTAGTAGAAAAAAAAAACCCCCCCCCCAAAAAAACAAACATGAAAAAATAAAAAAAATAAAAATGAAGTAAAAGGAAGAGGGAAAGAGGTAAAGATGGAAGAAGGTGGTGGAGGGAGGAAGGGGTGGTGGTTGGTAGAAAAAAAAAACGAATAAGAATAAGAAGAAGAAGAAGAAGAAGAAGAAGTAGAGAAGGGGAGATGAAAGAAGGTACGGGGGATGAGAAAAGGTAGATGGTAAGGGGGAGAGGAGAGGAGGGGAGGAGAGAGAGAGGATAAGGGCAAGGTGGAGAAAAGGTCTTTGTGTGAGGGGACCTTTAAACTGTGAGTTCTGTGCCATGCACGTGCAACCAACCAACCAACCAACCCAAACACACACACACACACACATACAGGGGTTTAAGGAAGCGGGTACTTTCTCGTACGTGTTTTCCCTTTGTCCATGTATTAGAGAGAAAAATAAAGAAAGAGATAGAACATACATACAAACACATACACAAGCACACATGGACACATACTTACACATATAGAAAAGAATATACAAAGATGAGATACAAGATGTAAGCTGGAGAGTAAAGTGTACAACACGAGAGTGTTATATCATACAAATGTATATATGTGTGTGTGTATGGATGAGCATGTGTATATAAACGTACTTAAGCTCTATACTGTCACAAATACTAAACACGTGTGTTAATATATATATAGATATACAAAGTAAAGGAATGGGAATGCACGTATTCGATATACATGAACTGTACATGAACCATACATGAAATCTGACGACTACTCACTCAGGTAAGTTACATAGGTATTAGTAACTACATCTACACTAACAATAAGTATTATATATATATATATGTGTGTATATTTGTATGTGTGTTAGGTTGAGACACTTGACTCGACGGCAACACCTCGCAAAGCACTTAGCCGTCGTTCAAAGATTTCATTTAAACTCACTCTCTTTCTTTCTTTCTTTCTCTTTCTTTCTTTCTTTCTTTCTCTTTCTTTCTTTCTTTCTTTTGTTAACAAGAAGAAAAAGAAAGAAGATGATGAAGAAGAAGATTTTGAGGTTAGTGGCGGGGGTGGGGAGGAATAAAATGCTCCGAAAAAGTGCGTAAACCTTTAACAACCACTTCTCATCCCCCGATCTTTTATCTTTTTTTAATTTATATTATTTTATTTTATTACTTTTATTTTTTTTTTATTTTTTACTTACTTTATTATCTTTTACATCCTCTCTCTGTTCGTTCTTATTTTTTTTTGACCTAACAACCACCCACCCACCCCTAAACCCCATACTCCCATTACTTCAATGTTCGTTTCTTTTTTCTTGACTTAACCATCACCACCATCACCCCCTCCCCAAACCCCATAGGTCTTTCTTTAAACATCCTCATTCACCTGAATCCACTTACCATCCCTCGATTTCTCAACACCCCCTCCTCAATCCCTCCCTCCCACCCTCAATCTCCTCACTTTCTTGAATTTACCACTTCTCACGTTTATCTCCATTTTCTTCGTTCCTGTTTTTTTTTTTTTTTTTTTTTTTTTAATTTCCTCTTCCTTTTGCAAACTTTCCTTTGATTTGTTTTTTTTTTGTTACTCTAAATCTTCTTAGTTTTTTCTTTTCTTTTCTGCGTTTTAGTTTTAGTTGTTTTTTGGGGGGAAGGGGGAAGGGGGGAAGGCTTTTTTTTCTTCTTTAGTTCTGAATCCCCTTTTTGGTTTCAATCCAGGGAGAAACCTAAAAATCGTTTCCTCCTGGATCCTCATTATTATCCCAGTCTAAGAGAGAGGTCATTATCATTATTATTCCTTGCGAAAGAATTCTCTCTTCTACTTCACCAAAAGAGAAAAGAGAGAGACAAACGGAAGAAGTTTTATCGTTATTGGATAAAATATATAATTTTAGGTTTAACAGAATAAAAATTTTTTGTCACAGTTTGAGAAAAACAACGATATTTTTTTTTATTCAAAATGAAATTTATACAAATTATCATGAAATTAGCAAAAAAACGATGACGACAAATTAATAATGGCAAGAATTATTATATTATTATTTAATAAAGCTATTTAATTAATTAATAATTAATTAATATATATATAATAAATACAATAAAAACAAAAAATGTATATATAAACAATTAATTAATTATATATAAATACAATGATGTATTTTTGTATATAAAAAAAAAATAAATTAATAATAACATTAATAAAAATAAAATCAAATAAATTAAATCATATATTGAGATTTGTAGCACTTGAATACGCAATCTGGTGACTAAATTCAAAATTACAGTAGATAGGTCGAATTGCTAAGCCACGCCCTTGCCAGAGATTCCAATATATTAATTTAATTAATAATTAAACCTTAATTTAAGGTATGTGCTAAAAAATGTATTATTTGATTTCCTTTTATTCTAAAAACCTACACAACTTTATAATAGTCATACTAATAACTAATACATATATATATATATACTTCCTATGATTTTTTTCTACCCTCACTACCCCTGATATTTCCCTTTTTTTTTTAACCCTCGAAGAATATCACGAAAAATTCAATCCTACTCACTCATTCTTTCTTTCTATCTGTGTGTGTCTCTCTCTCTCTCTCTCTCTCTCTCTTTCTCTCTTTCTCTCTTTCTATATATATATATGTATAGGTTGTTTATTCTTGTTCCTCTTATTTCTCTCTCATTTAATCAGAAATCACCTTCCAAGTTGGCTCCCAAAATGGAACCGGTTTTGTAGAACGTAAATTTGAACACTACGCTCCGCTTCGTTTCGGTACAGTTCGGTTCGGTTCGGTTCGGTTCGGTTCTTAAGTTCTTTTTGAAATAATCGCTGTTTAGTTGCTTATTTATCACGAGCGAAGAAGAAGAAGAAGAAGAAGAAGAAAAAAAGGAAATACAAAATAAAAGAAAAAGAAGAAATGTGCTGAATGTTGTTGGCCGCCACATTTTTTTTTTTCGTCCCCCTCCCAACTTCTTCTTAATTTTTTTTTCTTCATCTTTCTCTTTCGCGTTATCCTGTTTTTCACATCTACTTTGTTTTTTTTGGGAGGGGTTTTTTTTTTATTACCTGGAATTAATTTATTCCTTTTTTTCGTTTCACGTTCGTTCGTACGACGACTCCTCCCCCTTCCACCCCACCCTTTCTTTTTGATATTATTTTTTTTTTTATTTTTTATTTTCTTTTTTGTAAAAGTTTATTATTTTAATTTATTTATATCGTTTTGAAGGAGAAATTAAAATTGTAACGTAATAATAATAATATTTAGTAAATATTAATATATTTCATATTTAATAATTTATATTATAATATTTAGTATAATAATATATAATTAGTATATTATATAATATTAGTATATTAGTATAATAATATATTATTATTATATTAAATATATAATAAAATAATAAAATATTATATTAAAATATTATTAAAAATTATATTACAATAAAATATAATTTAAATATTTAGTATAATAATATACAAAGTAGAGTATATATTATTATACTAAATATATAAATATAATTTTGAAAATATAATATTATATATATATATATATATATATATATATATGCTAATTAAATATATTTATTTATTTAATTTTAATATTTAATATAATAACATATAAAATAGTAAAGTAGTAAAATAATATATAAAGTATAGTATAAATTATTATACTAAATATTACAAAATATAATTTTAAAATATAATATTTAAACAATTGAATATTTTTCACGATGACTAATCTCTCATAGACAAAAATAGAATAAAAAATAAGGACACACCCTTTTTTGAATATCAATCCTTTCACAATTTAATCATTCAATTTGTTTCCACATTTAAACGAATGAATAAAATAAACCAACCCAGTTTTATTTCCATTTCTTATTTGTCGTGTTATTTTAATTTTTTTTTTTCCTATTCCTTTATTTCTATTTGTATTTCTATTTTATCCGAGAGTTAGAACAAACAAACAACCCCCCCCCAACCCCCCCAACGATAATTTATCCGAACAAATATAGTATACATCCCTTAGAAGTTGTCTCACATTTTCAACCCCCTTTTATTTCTTTCCTTATTTCTATCCTTTTTTTTTGTTTTTTTTTTTTCATTCTGATTTAGGAAACGACCTCTGACGTAAAACGACGACGACTATCGTCCTTTCTACGAAAAAAAAAAAAAAAAAAAAAAAAAAAGAAAAAAAAAAGAAAAAATGGTCGGCTTATCAAAACGTATTTGTTTTTCGCTTTAGCAACAGGAAACAAGCAACGAAGTAAGAAGAAAGAAAAAGGGTAGAAGGGATGAAAGGGGTTGTTCTGATAGTGGAAGAGGAGAGGGGAAAAAGAGGTGTGGGAGTGGGGGTGGAGATTGGTAGTTTAGTGGGAGGGGGAGGTGGAAAGCTAGTAGATATTGTAGGGTGGTTTGGAGGGTTCAAAACAAGGATAGGAAAAGGAGGGTTGAAAGAGATGGGTTGTACGAGACAAAAAGGGCGTACACCACACCATACCAACCAAACCCTTTTCCCATTCCTAAACCTTCCCTTCTCTTCCCTGCCCTTCTCTCTTCTCTTCCCTTTCCTACCTTTCCTTCTTTTCATCTAACTTTCCCCGACCCTTCCCCCACCCACCATTTCTTCCTTTCTTTCGTTTTTTCTTTCTTTGTAAATGCACCACATATAGACGGAAATAATGTGTTTGTGTTTGTGTATGTGTATGTGTGTAATGTAACGTGGCGCCTTCGCACCCACAAGGGAGACGGGGGAGGACTACGTTAAATAAGCTGACACTAAAAAAATGAACGACTGACAGTTAAATGGGGAAGTACATTGAAAATATTTTTCCTTTTGTTGTTTTTTTTTTGTTTTTTTTTTTTTTTACAAATTGAGATAAATTGTCTCATGTATTTAGGTATATATTAATTTATTAAATTAAGGATTAATTATATATAAATAAGTTTTGAATAATTAATTATAATACGTAGTTATATGAATGTAAATATAGTTGTTTATATTATATTGGGATCTGTAGCACTTGAATACGCTCTCTGGTGGTTAAATTCATAATTAGAGTAGATAGGTCGAATTGCTACACCACGCCCCTACCAAAGATCCCAATACTATATATATAAATTTAATATATATATAATTATAACACTTACATTTATAAATTAATTATGTAAATTATATATGTATAATAAATTAAATGAAAAAATATATAAATTAAATTTATAAATTATATTATATTTATATAAATATAAATATATATATATATATAATATAGAATAAAGATATAATACAGTAATTATATTTATATAAATTAGATTTATATAAAAATATAAATTAAATTTATAAATTAATTATGTTAATTATATAATAAATAAAATTTCTAAATTATATTATATATTATATTTATATAACTATGTATTTATTTGTATTTTATTTAATTTGTGTTATGTAATTTAATTTATATAATATATAAAATCATATAATATATATTATAATAATTATATTATATTTATATATTATATATCTATTATTATGATTATTATTATTATTATTATTATATTATATTATATTAAATAATAATTATTTGTATTTTTATTTCTAAAGTTGACGAAGATACAACCGATCATTGAAATTGACCACTCTCATATTTTGAAACACCATATAAATATAAATATAAATATACATAAACACAGACACACACATACACACATATATGTATATATACATAGGTGAATATTTTTTTCTCTTTTTATATATATATATATATATATATTTTTTTTTTTATTACGGGTCTTGTCTCGTTCGTGGAAACTGCGGCCAAGCGAGAAAACGCCGGAAATGTATACAGAAGCAATTTCTACCTCAATGTTGGTGACCTCGAGTGAGTGAGAGAGAAAGAGAAGAGGGTTGAGAGTGTACGGTCACAACGGGGTTGGGAATAATAGTAAGAGAGAGAGAGAGAGAGAGAGAGAGAGACAGGCAGACAGAGAGATGGAATGATGATGGGGTGGGTTGATAAAGTCGATAGAGAGATCCGATGTAATTAACTGTTGGGAATTGGACAAATGGAAAATGCATTCTATTATTATTATTATTATGGAAAGTTTGAAAGGGATGAGAATAAATGGTAATGGTGGGAGAGAGATAGAGGGAGAGGGAGGGTGGTTAGGGATGGTTAGGGGTTGTTGAATTGGTCTGACCAATCATCGAAACGTGTACTACCAACAACAACAACAACTACAACCAGAAAATAATGATTGTAATGTATTTTTTGTATAATAATAATTATTATTATTATTACTTTTTTTATAATAATAATTATTTTATATTTTTTAATTTTAAAATTTTAATAAATTTTCTCATAATTTTATACATTTTATATTTTATATTTTAAAATTTCAATTATAAATTTAATGATAAATTTAATATAATAAAAATTAAATAATAAAATGTTATTAATAAATTTCTTTAATAATATTATATATATATACATATATTTTTTACATTTTACAATTTATATAATTCTGTATAATAATAATAATAATTTGTTTCTGTTTTTAGTAAATTATTATATTCGTATAGTGTGTGTGTGTGTATGTGGTATTCAAAGATTGAACATTAAATAGAAAATAAGAATATTATTTTTGTATTATATTTTAATGCAAAAATAATTAAAAGAAAACAAATAATAATAATACAAAAAAAATATTTTTAAACATCCCACCAATAAATTTTTTAATAAAACAAAATAAATTTATCTTCTATTTATTCTTAATACATTGATTTTTATTATTATTTGTATTTTTTTTTTTTTCATTATAAATATCCTGTTGTTTCCTTGAATTTACGTAGCGATAAAAAACTTTTAGCTGATAGTGTATATACATATATGTATATGATATATGATATATATATATATATATATATATGCATGTGTGTTTTCATACACTTAACCGTAATATAAACGTTCCTATATATGATGAAAATCGATACGAGAGAAACCATACGAGATGTAAACAATATTTTATACACACACATATATATATATACACATCTAAATACACGTATACGTACATGTACGTACATGTATATACAAACCAGAAATAAATTGACTTTAGAAAGAATTTTTTTAATCCTCATTTACTGGTATATATCTTTTGATAAAAATGGTTGACTTTATATATCACTCCGCGTGTCCAATTAAAATTTATAACAGTTACTCTTATTTCTTTTTTTATTATTATTATTATTATTAAAATTACTATTATTATTATTATTATTATTATTATGAATAAAGAGAAATGTGATTTATTAAAATGTATGTTTAAAAAAACAAGGTAATGTTGTGTGAGTTATTAAAAATGTACACGTAAATATGTGTAAGTGTAGGTTATAGGTGTGCGTATGCATGTTTTTTTTTATTTTTTTTCTTTTATTTTTATTTTGCAAGTCGTTTATTAACAACAAATTTTGTTTTAAATATTTTCCATTTTTTGTTTGTTTTTTTTTTTCTTTCTTTTTTTTTTTCGTTTATGAATTTATGAATTTTGTTTGTTTGTGAAAATGTTTTTGACAAATTAAATTTAATATTCGATTGAAATATATATTTTTAATAAAATATTATATAAAAAAAAAACTATGTTAAATAATATTTAAATAGGATATTTAAAAAAAATAAATAAATAAATAAATAAATAAAAGACAATTAGGTATGTATTGTTTTTTTTTTCATTGTAAATCATAAAATAAAAAAAAAAAAGTTTTGTTTTATTCTCGGAATAAAAATGACGTATATGTACGTGTAGAAGTTTTAATGACTAAAACGTTTATGAATAGTATTTAGATTAGTCATACATGCAGATCTAACAATAAGATTATTTTATTTTTTTTTTGGTTTTTTTACAATAAATATTAGAGAAAATGTGCACATTATTAAATTAATTAATAAATAAATATTAAATAATATTTATAAATATTCGAAAATTTTCTACTTTATTATTTGAAAGGTATTAATTAAATTAAAACGTGGTTATATATGTCATTTAAATAAAAAAAAAATAAAAAATAAAAAATAAAATATAATGTACAATAGAATATAATATAAAAAAAAAATATAATATAAAATAAAAATATAATGTAAAATAAAATACAATATAAAAATATATATATATATATATATATATATATATATATATATATATATATATATATAATAATATAATATAAAAAAATATATAATGTAAAATAAAATATAATATAAAAAAAATATATAAATTATAAAAAAAATATAATATAAAAAAAAATATATAAATTATAAAAAAATATAATAAAAAAAAAAAAATACAATATAAAAAAAAATATAATACAAAACATTGAAACAAATTATTTGTTTTTTTAAATAAAAAAAATATATATTTATAAAAAAACATAATATAAAAAATAAATATAATATAAAACATTAAAAAAATATATTTTACTTCAATAAAAAAAAAGAAAATAAAACACCTATAAAAAAAATCTAATATCAAAAATTCCTATTCAAATGTTTATGAATATTTAATAAGATATTAATTATTATTATTATTATTATTATTATTATTATTATTATTATTATTTCAAATAAATTGGTTAATCAACAATATCGAAAGGAAGAAAAAGAAAAAAAAGAATAAAAAACAAAAAGATATTATTACAAAATACGTTTTAATTTTTTTATTTTTTTTTTTTATTTTGTTACGAATGTATTATTTTTAAAATCAACATTTTCGATCAAATTTTCTATTTTATTCTCTCTGGCAAAAGTCCTACGTGAGTTTAGTTTGTAAACTCTAATGAATAAAATATGAGCTACTCACACACACACACACGCACACTTGCATACACACAGCAGCAGACACACACAGAAATGATCGAAGATAAGATTTTTTTTCTCTCTCTCTCTCTCTTTTTTTTTTCTTTATTTTATTATATGCTAGATAAAAAAAAAAAGTCGAATGTTTAATCACGATTTCAATGAATTCATTTTATCAATAACAACAACAACAACAACACAAAAAAAAAAAAAACTAACCAGTAGATAAATAAAGAAACGTTTATTTCAAAATTAAATTCTTACTTCCTACCTTTTCTTTTTTTTTATTTTTTTTATTTTTTTTGTAATTTGGAATATTTTTTATTATTGAATTAATTTAGTAAAATTTGTAGAGAAAATTTTCTATTTTATTAAATTTTTTTTTTTTAATTTAAAATATTTTTTAGTATTGAATTAATTTAATAAAATTTGTAGAGAAAATTTTCTATTTTATTAAATTTTTTTTTTTTAAATTTGAAATATTTTTTATTATTTAATTATTAATTTAATAAAATTTGTAGAGAAAACAATTTCTATTTTATTAAATGTTTCTTTTTGTTTTTTTTTTAATTTAAAATATTTTTTATTATTTAATTAATAATTTAATAAAATTACTAGGAGCAAAATTTCTATTTTATTAAATTTTGTCTTTTTTTCTTCTTCTGTAAGAAGTTATACGTATAAAATTTATAACGTATAATAAACTCTAATTAAATGTAGTAAAAGTAAACTACTACTACCATCATCAACACACAAAGAATTTAATTTATAAATACCTTTACTCTGTGTGTGTGTGTGTGTGTTGGATTAATAAATTACATGTTGATAACTAACTTTAAAATAATATTTTTCCTTCCTTTTTTTTTTCTTTCTTTCTTTCTTTCTTTCTTTATCACGATAGAATAATGTATACAAATAAAAACGTTATCTACAATCTTATCAACGTGTTTTAAAAATGAACACACACACACACACACACGCACACAGCACAATCAAAATATTTCAATTTTCATTCTCGAAAATAATTAACGTAGTTTTTATTCAATAATAAAAAAAAAAAAACTTTAAATTATAATATAAGCCGTTTAAATAACAATCATAATTAATATTCATTTTCAGTATGGAAAATACTAAACAAAAGTATTTTTAATTAAAATACTAAAACAACAATTATATTCTCTTAAAAAATTCGATCGAGCGAAATATAACCTAGAAAAATAAATTATTCATAAAAAAAAAAAAAAAAGTGAGATAAAATGCGATGTATTAATTTGTTGCAAAATATACAAAAAAAAAAAAAAAAAAAAAAAAACATGATGTTTATTATTAAAATTTTTAATTGAATTCAATCATTCTGAAATCAATATGAAAGATAATAACAAAAAATAATATTAAAATATTAATTCAAATGTAAAACAAATTAATATTATCAATGGTCTATAAAATCTACCATTTTATCAATGTAAATTATTGTTTTTAATAATAATATTATTTATTTATTAATTAGATTATTTAATCATAATATTATTATATAATAAACTAAATTTTTTTATGTATTTTTTAAATTATTAGTTATTAAATTGACTATTAAGTAATTGCTGATTTTAAAAATGCCATCTATCGACAAAATTCGCAATTATTTACTCGCTAACCTAATATTAATTAATTTAATATTATAATTATTAAAATTATATAGTTTAATTATTAATTATTAATTATTAAGTTGACTATTAAGTCATTGCTGATTTTAACAATGCCACCTATCGACAAAATTCGCAATTATTCACTCGCTAACCAAATATTATTTAATTAAATATTATAATTATATTTAGTATACATAATATTAATAATTAATAATTATTCATATTATAACCTATAAAATCAAATGAATCAAATGAAAAACTATTTCAAATATCGAAACAAAACAAATTATAATAAAAATAAGATTAATTTCCTCCTATATATTAAAAATCAAATAAAAAAAAATAAACATTTCAATTTAATTTAAGATAATAAAAAAAAAATTAATTTAGAAAATAATCAACTTCCTCGTAAATTTTATAAACTTTAATGAATAAGTAATACTGTATAGTGTTATACTAAAACACTCACTTATTAACACACATACACACATATACATCTAACGAAACCTAGTAAAACGTGCACACCGATATTATACGGAAAACGACGAGGATGCACACTCAGGTTAATACGAGAGTATCAGGTTGGCACGACATTCTCTATACTAGCTTACATAACTAATGTTCCGTGTCACAATGGAAAACCTACTATCTTATATATATACATATATATATATACATAAAATATATATATGCATTCGTTGCAACGAGAATAATACAAGAGACTCGAGTAAGGCTCGTTACTCCTTTCGACTCTCTCGATTTTGAGTCATGTCTAAAAATATCAATTATTATACAGTCCTGTATTCACCAATCTACGCGCAACACTCCTATATATATATATATATATACATATATATATAAATAATTCCCCTCTTGACTCTTTTCCCTGTTGAATACGTGAATCAATGAAATGCATGAGTGAGTGAGTGTGACAGAGATAGGTGTATATATATATATATACAAACTGATCTGAGAAAATTTACTGCCAATTACTTTTCACTTTACTATACTCTATACAAACACGTTTGGCATTCCCTAACAACAACCTACCTGAAAACCTGCTAGGTAAAAAAGAACTCTCACTCTATATGTATGATACATGCATATACAACACGTGTATATTATATGCATCCTGATTTTGTGATACAGTCTGTGATAAAGTCTATATATATATATATATATGTGTGTGTGTGTGTGTAGTTTGTAATTATTTTTATACGAGAATAAATATTATATATGAATGTGTGCAGGTATTCTGTATATATGTGTGCGTGATTATTTTTAAATATGAAAATAATTATTCATATATGTTTGTAAATCGTGTGTTTGAGGTTATTTTTATATGTAAATATATATATGTGTGTACATGTAAATATATATATTTGAATGTTTGAATATACATATTAATGTGTATATTTTATGTATTCTCTTGTACGCGTGGGCACATGTATATGTGTATATGTATATGTATGTGTGTGTGTATGTGTGTGTATGTTTTTATACCTGTATTAAAAATGTTTACTTTAAAATTCACGATGCATAACGTTAAAAGATATATTTCAACTTATAAAATACATTTAACCTCTTTTTTTTTATACGAGAATGAACAACAATAATATTTAAAGCATAAACAATATTATTATTATTATTATTATTTGTAATAAAAAAAAAAATACAGAAGAGATGTTAAGAAAATGTGAAAAGTTAGAACAAAGATGTAATTTTGTTTTTTCCTACCTAACCTAAGATTACTTTAATGAAAAGTAAAATGGTGGCAAGTGAAGAGTAGGGAGGGAGAGGAGGAAGGAAGTGGACAGTAAAGGAAAAAAGTTAAATG
>NW_028301094.1:1645000-1790000 GCF_049000335.1 Polistes dominula | reverse complement strand
AGAGAGATGTTTCAAAGAGAAAGAAAAAGACCCTCATAATTATACATATGTTTTTTATGCAATTAATTTATATATATATATATATATAGATTTATATAATATAAGAACGAGATAAAAAGATACGTGTATGTGTATGCATGTGTGTTTATACGTAGGTGTATATTGAAAAGTTTCCAGCTTAAAATAGAAACACAATTTTCTTTTTTTTTTTTTTTTGGTACGATAAAAAAAAGAATCACTCTTATAAAAAAAGAAAAAGAAATAGAATAAGAGTAAGAAATAAAAAAGATTTTTTTTTTTTTTTTTGACGAGATTCAAAAATACTTTTCAACCCATTTTCGTATACTCGAAGTATTTTTGAAATAAAAAAAAAAAAAAAAAATAACATGTGCCTCGCAGATATATGATGATGATGATAATAATGATAAAATAATGTATTTATAAAAATAAAAGATAAGCAAAATTTATATTCAACGATTTCTTAACAATGTAATAATAATAATAATAATAAAATCGATTATAAATAAGTCGATGAATTAACATTATTATCATGATAGAAAGAGATTGGTATTTCTTCTTCTTCTTCTTCTTCTTCTTCTTCGTCGTCGTCGTCATCGTCGTCGTCGTCGTCGTCGTCGTCGTTTGTCTCAACGAGGAAAAAAGAAAAAAAAAAACAAATAAAAAGAAGAAAATAATAATAATAATAATAATAGTAATAAAAAAAGGAAAAATTAAATATGCGATTAAAAGTTCTTCGCGTAGATTAAACAAATAGACAGCTTGTAAACAAGTTAAACAAGTTAACACATATTTTCTATAATTTATGATAAATTGTACGCTTGCTATATATATATATATATATATATATATATATATAATCTGTTATGTTTCTTTTTTTCTTTCCTTTTATCATTTATTTTTTGTTCAATTAAATAATAACAATAATTATTATTATTATCGATCGATCAAATATAATTAATTGAGGAAACCATGCGCTACAGTTTTGAAAATGATACAAAAATAAAAAAATAAAACAAAAAAAAATAAAAATAAATAGCCCAGTTGTGAAGGCAGGGGTTGTAGGGTGTGCGTAATAATAATAATAATACTAATAATAATAATAATAAATAAATAAATAAAAATTATTGATTAATTAATCGAATATAATTCATTGGGATAATACAACAAGTTGAATTTTGAAATGCAACAAAAAATGAAATAAAAATGAAAAAAAATATTCCATTGATAGGGGGAGGGATGAGAGGGTGTAAGGGTGTTAGAGTGTGTTCACTGGAATTATTCAAAAGTTGAAAATTCATTAAATAAAAAAATAATAATAAAACAAAAATGAAAACAAACGGGCATTACACTGAACCCCTCACCCCCTCGTCCCTTTCAGTGCAATTTAGTTGTCTCTCTCTCTCTCTCTCTCTCTCTCTGTCTTCTGTATTGGTATGTAATTGGTCTCGTATTGCAGTAAAATTCGCAATGCGGTTATGTTATGCTTGCGCAGCACAGACAATCACGATATAAATTTACCGGCAGCAAATATTGGTGGTAACGTTAACGCATTCAAATTCGTGAAAAACGTATTGCGAGAAACGTGCACACGAAATTATACGCACACGCAAACACACATACACACACACACACGAATGTTATAACACTACACAGGTTTGAATCTAATAATATGACAAGGTTACATATGGTGTCTCATATAAAAAATTATTCAATTATTATGACAATGAGAAACTGATATTTTAATATATATATAATTAATATTAAATATTAAATTTTAATAAATATATAAAATTAATATTTTATATTAAAATTTAATATATTTAATTAATTCGGTATACATATATATAAAAAATATAATTGTAATACAAATATATTAATATAAATAATACAAATTATTTATATAAATAATGATATATTAATTTTAATTATAAATAAATATATAATAAAAGTAATAATACAAATTTAGTAATAAATAAATTACTTAGTAATTACTAGTAATTTATTTATTACTAAATTTGTATATATATATATATATATTATACTAAACTTAATTTGTGGAAAAAAAAATAATAAAAAAAAAAAAAAAAAAAAATAACGAAAATTTCTATATCTGGGAAATAAAAATAATACGCGAGATAAAAATGAGAGAATAAAAGAAATAAAATGAAATGAAATGAAATGGAATGAAATAAAATGTAATGAAATGAAATGGAATAAAAGTAAAATATAAAAGTATTAAGTAAAATACAAAAGTAAAAATAATGTTCGTTAAAATTTATTCTTTTCGTTTAAAATGTTTTCAAAAAAAAAAAAAAAAAAAAAATTACGAAGGTTTATTTTTCTTTTTTTTTTTCTTTTATTCTTTCTTTCTTTCTTTCTTTTTATTACGCATACGTGATCGTTGCTCTCTATCGAATTACGATAAATATAAGATAATATTCTCACGTGTTTTAACGTATTTTTCTTTGCAGCGTACTTATTTTTACCCGATAACGCAAATAATACGATATGTATATATTAATATATGTATTGAATGCATGTACATATACATATACATATATATATATATATATATGTATCTCTATACTTGTATCTCCCTACACATGTATCTCTATACTTGTATCTCCCTACACATGTATCTCTATACTTGTATCTCCCTATACATGTATGTATTTCTATACTTGTATCTCCCTATACATGTATGTATGTATGTATGTATGTATGTAGATATGTATGTATATGTGTACATATGTCTCTCTACACAGTACGAGTATGAATGCACGAAAGGATATATTCTATCTCTCTCATTCTCGTTTCATATAGAAAAGGGGGAGAACATTAAGAGTAAACACGTATATATGCGTGTACATACTCGTATAAAATTATACAGCACGCGTATACGATTTTTGTCTACAAAAGAAAAGAAAAGAAGGGAAAATAAAATAGAAAAAAAAAGAAGAAAAAAAAAAAAAAACACGTGAAATAAAAGTTAAAAATACAAAACAAATTACATTTTTGTTCGTACAAATAGTTTGTACAAAAAAAAAAAAAAAAAAAAAAAATGAGAAAAAACCAAAACCAAAACAAAAATACAAAAAATGTGTTTATAAATTTATCTTATCTCTCTTGTAAACCCAATGGAGAAGAAAAAAAAAAAAAAATGATTTTCCGACGAAAAATTACCACACCAAAAAAAAAAAAAAAAGAAAATGAAAACACAAGGACAAAATAAAAGATAAAAATCGTAAAATAAAAAAAAAAAAATAAGATTGAAAAAAGGGGAAATAGAAAAAAAAAGAAAATGAACGAACCAAGAAACGAAATAATAAAAATAGAAATTAGAAGACATATTTGAAAGAAAATGCATGAAATGATATTGGTATGTATAAAACAAAAAAAGGCATATTATTATACAACTCGCGTTGTCATTAAATAAATCATACAACAACAACAACAACAACAACAACAAAAAAGAAGAAGAAACTTAACCCAAATCGATTTCGAAAAAAATTCATTTCATATTCCGAGTTCTTCACTACACACCACTCAAGTATATCTCGGTCAATGAAACTTTTAGTACGGAGTGTACTCTACGTACTCAACTAATTCTGCCGATTAGAATTTTGGCATGAAGGTACAGTCAGTAACAGAAATTCTCAAAACGTTCTCCTATGCTTTCCTACTATATATATCTATATATATATATACTAATGCTATATATATATATATATATATATATATATATATATATCTTTCTTTCTCATATCCTCTCTCACAACTAACTCCCCCACCCAGCCCCCCCCATCACCCTACACTCCACTCATCCTTTCTCTCTCTTTCTCTCTGTCTCTCTCTCTCTCTCTATCTCTCTCTTTGTTCAACTCAGTGTATTTCCAGTCTCTCTTTCATTCGAATATCTAATCCTATACTCGTTCGTAATTGTTGCCGCAACGTCGGCAATTATAACTCGTACAAATGAACAAAACTGGAAATGAATTCTGTCGCTATGCTAATAACAAGCACCAACATATTCTGACTCGATTAAATATGTGTATATACTTTGTTTCTACATATAATTAGTAATTTCATCATTACAATTAACAATAATAATAAAAATAATTATTATTACTATTATTATAATATAATATAGAATGAATAATAATTTAAATAAAAGAATTAAAAAAAAAAAAAAAAAAAAAGGAAAAAAAGAACGAACAAATTGACAAGGAAAATGAAATTGCAAATTTTTGTAGAATGCAACCTATGCAAAAGATTCGTTGCAAAATTACACGAAACAACTCTTATGAGAATTAGATAGAGATAATTATAATTAATAATAATAATAATAATAATTTATTAATAAATATTATAAATTTAATTTAATTAATTAATTAATTATTATATAATAAATAATAATAATAATAAATATAAAAAATAAAAATATACAATAAATATATAATAGAGTTAGGAGTACAAGGGGGATGAAGTTAAAATGAAATAGGGTGAAGAGAATGAAGGGAAGGAAGGGAAGGAAGGGGAAGAAAGTAAAGGGAAGAGGATAGGGGTGATTGGAAAGGGGAAAGTAAAGGTTCTCCATAATTCTCGATAACAAAACACCGAGAGTTCTAACAAGTCTGATGAGAAAACAACCATCCCTACCTACCATGGGTGTGTTTGCCATTTCGAACAAAATATTAAAGTAAAGATGAGATTTCAAACGCCAAAATAATATTCGTTTTTTTTTTTTTAAATTTTGTATTCCCACATCAACTTCACCCTTACTTACCCCCCCCCCAACCCTTCCCCACCTCCCCCACCCTCTCTCTTCTATTAGGTTATTAACTATGAGATGTCTGATGATTACTCGTATTATTTTTACCTTGAAATCAGACATTTCATGTTTAACACGTTGACGCCGGCGCCGATTTTCAGTGTCTGCGTTGTAAGGCGGCACTCGAATCTAAGATGCACTTCATCTGGCGGCGCGTGATTTTTTTTTGTTCAAACTTGGACCAAGGTGGACCACCGGTGATACGCGCCGCCCGATGGGACAGTCAAACGCGGGCAACCGGTGGTACAAGCCGCCCGATGAGACAGTCTAGTGCGGGCCACCGGTGGTACAAGCCGCCCGATGGGACAGTCTAGCGCGGGCCACCGGTGGTACGCGCAGGCGTGAACTAAATTAATGATTTTGTTGTTGTTGCTTAAGTTGTGTGCAATCACAAAAACTCATAATATTATTTCTATATTCGTTATTTTCTATGAGAAACGATGCAATTTAGTTGAGGGGGGGGGGTAAAGTATGGCCTAGCAAAAAGCAACAGCAGCAACAGCAGCAGCTTCTACGAAGCTGCAAAAGTAAATTCCATTAAGGTACACCGGGCCCCGCGTACTTTCGTTTAATGTCATTAGCGATAGAAGAGAGGACAAATCAAAGAAAGAAAGAGAGAAAGAGAGACAGAGAGGAGTCTGAGAGAGAAGACAGAGAGAGAGAGAGAGAGAATGAGAAAGAAAATTATTTTGAATCAAAGTGTACGAAAGATATAAAGTTACATCGTTAATATTTATTATATTCTAATAGAAAAGAATTTAAAAAGACAATGTGGTGAGAATATCCAATCGATTATGGTCAATACTATCATAGATTTATATATATAGATATATATTTATGTATGTATTGTATTATTTATATATAAATGAGATGAGAAAAGTTTGGAAACTCAACGAAAAAGAAACTTTTAAATATTCTTTTCTTTTCTTTTTGTTTTTGTTTTTTTTTTGTAAATAAAAGTTTGTCTTAAAAAGCAAAAAATTGTTTCTGCCTTAAGTTCGAAAGTTTATTTATTTATTTTTTTTTTTTTTAAGTTACCCATCTATGTAAATGAATAATAATAATAATAATAATAATAATAATAATTATGAAGAGTTGAGGGTGAATGATAATAAATTTATAAAGCAACTTAAAACGTGAGAACAAACACGTAATAAATATAAATAACATTAATAATATTTATGAGATAATGTTTAAATCAAAAGCAAAATAATTACATGAATTGACAAATATAATAACAATTAAATTGAATTATTTAAATTAAAAAAAAAAAAAAAATAATTCAATAATTACGTAAGAATATTAAACAACGAATTAAATTAGTTGGAATGTTAATAAAAGTTAACAAAAAAAAAAAGAAAAAAAAACTAATAAAAATTACACAAGTACCACTAATTACAAGTAAAACAAAAAGAACATTCAAATGAAATGTAATGAAAGTTACAAATATAATAGTGTATATAAAAGAGAGAAAGAGAGAGAGAGAGAGAGAAAAAGAGAGAAGGAAGAGAAACATGACAATAAAAATGAAAGAAAAAAAGAAAAGAAAAAAAAAAGAGTAATAAAAGGAAATTGTTATGTTAGTAAAACGAAATTACAGTGAATACGAAGTAAGTACGTACAAAGTAAATAACATGCCCTTTTCGTATAATTACTCCATGTTCCTAAAACCCACACACTACAAACTACAAACTACGTTGCTATAAGCGCGTCTGATCTAATAATTGCTATTTAAAACTTAATGCATCGAACTAACGAAGTGAGCCGCCTAGGCTACGAACAAAAAAAAAAAATAAAATAAAAAAGAAAAAACGAAAAAGAGAGATAAAATATTTTACACAAAACGCGAAGGGTAGAAAAAAAGAAAAAAAAAAAAAGAAGAAACAAAACGAAAAAGAAAAAAAAAAAAAAACAATTAATTACAATTAAATTACAATTACAATTAAATTACAATTAAATTAAAATACAAAAATTAAAATAAAAGAATAATATATTCAAATGTGATTACAAAATAATATGTTATGTTAAAATGCACAAACACACACACACACACGAATAAACATTGTGTTTATGTATGATGATTATAAAATAATTTTCTATGAATAATTTATAGGATGACGAATAATTTGTAGAACGTGTAAACACACGTCATTTTTAAAAATACAAAAATAAAAAATAATATAAATAAAATAATATAGTAATAAAATAAAAAAAAATAGAATAAATAAAGAAATAATATAATTTAATTTTTGTTATAATTACATATAATTGAATTTATAATTAACAAAGTTATACCCACAATCAAATTTAATTTTAATATTAAATTTCAAGAGACATACCAATAATAATAATAATAAAAATAATTAAGAGAGATAATAAAACAATACAATTAAAAAAAAAAACAAAAAAAACATAATAGAATAAACAAAATTAATTAACAAATAAAATTACATATAAACCTCATTTCTAATCATTCAAATTTGAACTAAACAAATCATATATATATACATATATATATATGGTCGTACAAAAATAGATAAATTTTTATCGTAGTCGTTTTAAACGACGATATTTCATCAAAAATACATTTTTTTTTTTTGTAATCGGCCTACTTTTATCAACTCTACTAATACTACTACAACAACTACTACTACTATTAGATTATTTCCTTCATTTATTCATTTATATTCGTTTGTATTCGTTTACGTATTTTTTTTTTTTGTTCTTTTTTTTTGTTGTATTCGTCCAGCTTAGGCAGCAACGACGCACGCATAAGGTTTTTTTTTTTTTTTTTTTTTATCTTAGAATTTCGTTGAAAATACTTTGGTAAAGGGGGCTTACGTGTAGCAACACAATGGATCGTCTTTAGTGGGTTTGGGAACACACTCTGGAGAACGTAGAACCACCATCCGTGCTAGTCGATCGCTCGAGCACCTGCCACGTTTGGTTTGTTGAATTTAGTCGATGCTTCTACGTGACTCACACATATGAGAGAGAGAGAGAACATATATATAGTATTATATATATATATATATATATACACGTTTATACAAGTAGTCGCACTACTCTAACCCAACCAACTACTCTAAAGTAAACTTTGATATATCCTATACGCACACACTAACTCTCACGTATATTCTCTATAATATATATTATATATATATATATATGTGTGTATTCATTTTCAAACTGTAATAAATTATTTACATTTACAACATAATTCAAATGTGTATCCTATGATCGAGAAATGTTAAAACATTATTTTTTTGTTTTACATTAGTAATAATAAATAAAAAATATTAATTTTTATTGTATAGATTTGTAATTAAAGTTTTTATTAACATTAATTGTTAATAATATTAACAAATGTATTATTAAAATTGTTAATATTTATTTGATAATTAATATCATGTAATAGAAATAAATTTGTTGATTATGAAATGTACGTAAATAATTCCATTGATTTTTCATTTATATTAATCTATTGTTATTAAATAATTATCGACGTATTATTAAATGTATATACATTGTTGTTTATCATTAGTAAATAAATAAAAGGAAAAAGAAAGAGAGAGAGAGAAAAAGAAAAAAAGAAAAAAGAAAAAAAATTAATTTTGTATTTTTAGTTGAGAACCACTTAGTGGTAGCAACTTGAAATTATCCAACGGTCTTCTGATATAAATGAACATTAAAACTACTTTGAATATTTAAATAGAAAAATAATGTAATAATAACATTTTAATAATTAACAATAAAAACACGATGAATTTATATCCTTGAAACTATAAATTAATCTAAATTAATAATAAGAAAAGAAAATAAATAAATAAATAAATAATGTATAAAAATAATGATGAAAGTAACGAAGCACAAAATGTAATTAAATTTCAATTAGGAAATGCATAAATTGTTAAATTATTAATCTATCGTTATTAAATAATTACTAAAGTATTATCACAAATGTATAATAATGTTTGTTCATCATTTATAAATAAAAGAAAAGAAAAGGAAAAAAAAAACAAACAAAAAGAAAACGAGAAAAAAATTAATTTATATTTTCAATTAAGGTTAGGTTGAGAACCACTTCGTTGAGAATCAACATGAAATTATCCAACGGTCTGATCTAAATGAAAATAAAACTTTGAATATCCCCACCAAAAAAAAAAAAAAAAAAAAAAATAAAATAAAATCATATAATAATAAAATTCAAATAATTAACAATAAAAACAGGATGAATTTATAACCTTAAAATTTATAAAATCAATTGATAAATTAGAAATAGAAAAAAAAAACAAATACATGAAAATTATTTAAAAAAATAATGATGGAAGCAACAAGATAAAATTATACGAACATATCTCGACTATTTAATTCACGGAACCAACGACTACGACGACTATGATGACGATTACTGTTCAACTATTACACTTGTGCATACGTGTAATATACGTGTGTATATATATATATATATATATATACGTGTGAGCAACCTCAAGTGGGTACTCGACTGTCCCGCGTGCATTAAATCCACCAACCTATATATATCCCTACGAAAGATATACATACACATATACATATATGCATAACACATATTATACATTGCAAATATGGCAGAGCAACAGAAATGTAACTTTCAAACCTCAAACGCCAAAGTCGGTCACAAAATAACCAAATTTCAATGTAAATATAATATATTATATTAGAAATTAATTTCATTATAAATATTACTTTTCAAATATACATATATATATATATACAGTATATATACAGTATACAGTAATAGTAATATACAGTTAAATATTTCAAACAAATTAAAAACGTGATATTATATTAGAAATTAATTTCATTATAAATATTACTTTTCAAATATACATATATATATATATATATACAGTATATATACAGTATACAGTAATAATAGTAATATACAGTTAAATATTTCAAACAAATTAAAAACGTGATATTATATTAGAAATTAATTTCATTATTAATACTACTTTTCAAATATACATATATATATATATATACAGTATACAGTAATAGTAATATACAGTTAAATATTTCAAACAAATTAAAAACGTGATATTATATTAGAAATTAATTTCATTATTAATACTACTTTTCAAATATACATATATATATATACAGTATATATACAGTATACAGTAATAGTAGTATACAGTTAAATATTTCAAACAAATGAAAAACGTGATCAAAAAATTAATGTGTGAAGTTGAATTCAAATATTATGCACTCTTGACAAAATAAAAATGTAAAAAAACGTAAAAAAATAAATTTAATAATAATTATAATTATAATTATAATGATTATTATTATTATTATGATAATGATAACTAATGATAATAACGGTAATGTAATTAATACGGTAAAAGTGTAACGCATGCATAATCAGGTCAAGAACGAGTTGGTGAAACGTTGAAAAATATGAAAAAATAAATCATTTTCTTTGTTCCTTATTTTTTTTTCTTTTTTTTTTTAGGTTAACAAATCTTCTTTTAATAGAAACAATTAAAAGTGATATAAAAGAGAAAGAGCGAGAGAGAGAGAGAGAGAGAGGGGAAGAGATTTATATAAAAGAAAATATTCGATACGCATAAAAGCGTCTCTAATTTCTGCACGGTCACGATCAACTCCCTATACTTTGCATACATATGCGTTTACGCATATGTGTGTGTGTGTGTGTTTTACACACCATATATATATAACAAAACAAAACATGATTATCTTGCATTATAATTTTCATTGTGTGTTGTATACTCGTAATACATTTTAAAATAAAATAAAAAAAATTCTATAAACATGACAAAATAATAAAAAGAAAAAGTAATACAAAATGGCTAATATAAATGTTAAATTAATCTTTATTATATTAATTATTTAAATAAATAAATAATTAATTAAAATATATATATATTAAATTCGTATATATTTAATTAATTATTTCAATATAATTATATTAATAATAATTAATTCAATATATTACATTAATACGCGTAACAGATGCGCGTGCACTAACACACGAATACACATATCTATATATGTACGTATATAATTAATTAATATTAATATATAATATAATATTAATAATTAATTAAATATATATATATACGAATATGTAGATAGGTGTATTCGTGTGTAGACGTGTGGGTGGTGTTGAGATAGGACAAATGTAAAATACACATTGAAATATTAATTAAATATATTATTACATATACATACTAAAAACTTCAATTGTACGTTTAATGTACCAACAGCACGTAGTCACATTACGAGTGCGGCAATTGACGACGACGACGACACAACGATAACGTCTCCTACTTAAGTATTTACATGTTTCATAACAAACCTAACCTTAGTGTGAGAGTGCTCGCGCGTTCCATTCGTCAACATAACATAACACCACACGACTACAATCATATGAAAATAACGCAACTATACTATGTATGTATACGGAATAAAATCATCTCCCAAATGATTTCTAATTTTTTTTTATAAAAGCACGTTTTTATCATGTTTCAAATATTCGCTTATTATATTACGAATTAAAAATGGAGGATTATTATTTTTCTTTTTTTTTTTTGTTTTCATTTCCTTAAAACGTTTAAAAATTATTTCAATACTTGTGTTTGCGAGTGATAAACGACGTTTATCGGCTGGTTTTTTTTTTTATTATTTTTTTTTGTTTGTTTTTTTTCGTTACATTACATAAATAAAATAATACTACGACGTTAATAAATAATAATAATAATAATAATAGCATTGATAATTATAATAATAATATTAATTAATTAATTAAAAAAAAAGAATAATTTAACAATTTGTCTTTTCTTTCTTAGTTAGTTGAGAAAATTAAATTCGGGGTAAAATTATTAAGATCCTTCATGGTGGGTAGTAATGGTGGTGGTACTAAGGGGGTAAAGAAAGAAAAGAAATTTATTCGTAACGTGAGATATGAAGATGAAAAGAAAAAAAAAAAAGAAAAAAGATGAAAAAGAAAAGGAAGAAAAATGGCTAACAATATGACGGCCATCTTACTTCGTGAGGATATATTAAATTAATAAAATAAATAATAAAAATTAAATTAAATAATATAATTAAATATAATTAAAAAACTAGACAATATAAAAAGCTGAAAGAAAGTGAAAAAATAAAGAGGAAGAAGAGATGAAAACAAGAAAAATAAAAAAAATGGCTGTCAATATGACGGCCATCTTGGTAAGCATGAACAAAATTAATAAAAATAAATAATTAAATTAAATTAAATTAAATTAAGAAGTAGACAATAGAAAGCTGAAAGAAAGTGAAAAAATAAAGAAGAAGGAAGAGATGAAAACAAGAAAAATAAAAAAAAAATGGCTGACAATACGACGACCATCTTGGTAAGCATGAACAAAATTAATAAAAATAAAATAATATTAATTAAATTAAATTAAATAATATAATTAAAACAAATGAAATATGAAATTAAAAGGTAGACCAAAATAAAAAAAAAAAAGCTGAAAGAAATGGGTTAAAAGAAGAGATAAAAAAAAAAAAAAAAGAAAGAAAGAAAAAAAAGAAAAGGAAATACGATTCGTTGAACGGACATGGATGATTTGACGATGCGACTCGTATATACTTTTGTAAAGGAAAACAGAGAGAGAATCCTTAGAATCTCTAGTCGAGAGCAATAACGTCTGCGAACAACCAAGAAGACTCTTCTTCTTCTTCTTCTTCTTCTTGTTCTTCTTCTTCTTCTTCTCTCTTTACTCTCACTCAGTGCTTTTTCTATCTATCTTTCTCTCTCACACACACACCCGTTTCCTTTTCGTTCTCAAACGACTCAGCGTGAGAGAAAGAAGGATAGGAAGAAGAGGAAGGAAGAGGAGTAGAATGAGAGGTGGGGGTAAAAGAAAGATTATATATATATATATATATATATATATATATATAGAAAGAGAAAGATAAAGATATAAAGATAGAAAGATAGAAAGAGAGAGAGAGAGAGGGATGAAATAGTAGAAAAAGATGAAGTGTCCCACAGAAAGAAAACGAGTAAATGAAAGAGAGTGTGAGAGAGAGAGAGAGAGAGAGGAAGAAAAAAAATAAAAAAGTAAGTGAGAGAGAGAGAGATAAAATACATTGTGCCTATTACATGTACAGTCTGTCGTGTTAAGATAACAAAAACTGACACTTCTCGTTTCATTCGTGATACGATAATTACTCACCGTGACTCGCGACCTCGCATTATCGATTTAATTTTCAAACACACTTTCAATTCGCCAAACGCGACATTGGTGGGAAAGAATGAAAAGAAAAAAAGAAAAAAAAATAGAGAAAGAGAGGAAAGAGAAAAGAGAAGGGGTGGGAGAGATTTAGGGAGAGGGAGTTAGGGAGGTGAAATGGCGTGGGTTGGTGCACAGGTAGTGGGGGTAACACCACTAGAGACAAGTTAAACGAAAAGAGAGGAGGAGTCAGGGTGGGGGGACGGGATAACACGACAAAAAGAGAAAGAGAAAAAGAGATGGGGAAAAAGAAAAAAAAAAAAAAAAGAAAAAATATAACCAAACTTCCACCAATGGATGTACTCGTAATACTCGACGACTACGAGAGTCAACTCTCGGTGGTCTTGTGTGTATAGAACGATAATAATCATGGATCCAAAATGTCGACTGAATTCGTTCGTTTCTAAACAGTGTGTACATATACATATATATGTATTAGCATAATATTTGAAATATGTGAGAGAGAGAGAGAGAGAGAGAAGAAAAATACGTAAAAGAAAATGAAAAATAGATATGTGAGAATAGAAACAAACATTTTTAAATGAAAAATATAAATAAACATGAAATCAAATAAAATAAAATAAAAATGGCGGAAAGTAATATATGATGCCGTTGATTACGGGGACCGGTTGACTTTATCTTTCTTCCACGAAATATTTAGAAAAAATCTTTTTTTTTTTGTTTTTTCTTTTTTTTCACGCCCCTTGCCAAAGTCATCCTTGAAGAAGAAGAAGAAGAAGAAGAAGAAGCAGCATGTCCGAAAGTAACTAAAACTGGCACGATTTTGGATCGCGTGTCAAGAGATAATCTTTCTTTGGTCGTAATATAATAACAGGGCCACTTATCGATTCAAACTCGGATATGTGTGTGCACAAATAACTTTTCCTACACTCTCTCTTTCTCTCTTTCTCTTTTTATTTTCTTTTTTCTTTCTTTCAAATCTTTTTCAATCTCTGTATTGTTTACTTTTCCCTAGCTTATACGTTTTTTTTTTCCTTCTTATCTATTTTCACTTTATCTTTATGATTTCTTTTCTCTTTTTTTTTTACTTTTTTCTTTTTCTTCATTTCGTTGTCATATTTTTTATTTTTTTTTTTTTTTTATCATTGCGCATGTGTATTATTACAGTAGTAACAGAGTGACAAATAAACACAGTTTAAAAAATACAAATTATCCTAGTAATAATTCAAATTTGTTAATTTGTAATAAGACATATGATATATATATATATATACGGTGTATTTATTGATTTTTCTTTCTCCTTTTTTTCTTTTTGTCTATCTCCCAAAATAATAATCTCACGAGTTTAAAATTTAAGTACGTTACAAGCAACACGGAGATTAAAATAGAAGCATAATACAAATAAAAGATATATATAAAAAAAGAAAAAAAAAAAAAAAAGAGAAAAAGAAAAACAATCTAATGAATAATGCATAAACGTGTTGTGTTTCCCTGAGAACGAAATTTATTCTACGTGTTTTTATATTTAATCACATAATGGAATATATTTCCCCGTTTTTAAATAATAATCAAATAAAGAACTGTAATTTTTCTAAAGAGATTCACAACAACAATAACAAGAAAAAATATTTAAAAAATATACAAAAAAAAATAAAAAAATAAAAAAGTAATGTGTTGCAGGAAAAAATGTAATCTATGGGAATAATATTTTTGTCCGATACTGTAAATGAATAAATATATATATATATATATATATATATGTGTGTGTGTGTGTGTGTGTGTGTGTATATGTAATCTATTGGACTGATACGAATATTTAACGAAGTGATAGAAAAATATGTGTGTACAAAAATAAAATAAAATAAAATTAAAAATTAAAATTAAAAATTAAAATAAAATAATATTAATTAAAAAAGAGAGAGAGAGAGATAGACAAAAAAATAGAACAGTTTCTCGTTAAATCGTCGTTAAGACAATACGCGTAGAGGTGGCTGTTTTAAATCGGGTTAAGGCACATCTATAAATATCCTCTGTGACTATAGAGCGAGTGAGATAGAAACAAGCGAGATGAAACGAGTGGTAAAGAGAAAGAAAAAGAAAAAGAAAAAGAAAGAAATAGAGAGAGAGAGAGAGAGAGAGAGAGAAAGTGAATAAGTATGAAGCACGAATAAGTGAGTGCGAGAGAAACGATAGTAGAGACATGAAGAAAGATGAAAAGAGTAAGAGAAAAAGAAAGAGAGAGAGAGAGAGAGATATATAAATATGGAAAAAGATAGAAAGAGAGAGTGACAGAGATAAGGATGAATTCGCGAAGCCAAAAGAAAGAGAGAGAGAGAGAGAGAAAAAGAACGAAAGGGAGAACACGAGGAGAACGATGGGGATAAATACGAAAGTGAGAAGGATGAAACGATGTGAAAAGAACGTGGTAGAGAGAGAGAGAGTAAGATAGAAAGAGAGAGAGAGAGAGAGAGAGAAAAGTAACCAGTCCGTCTAATAGTATCGCACATTGAAGATACACACAATGGCATTCGTTGCCAGATGTCTAACTACATATCGTCTCCCTTCCACTCTTTCCTTTACCCCTTCCATGAACACACATCGCAACGCTGTCACTTCTGCATTACGGTCGAAAGAGTAGTACGACGAGGCGAGTATATCTCGCGTCTCGCGTTGGATGGATTAAAATAAGCGAATACGAACCGAGTAGAAAAGAAAAAAAAAGAGAGAGAGAGAGAGAGAGAATTAGAAAAGAAAAATACAAAATGAAAGAAATATGAGAGGATTGCTTTAACGAGAAATAGAGGGACAGACGGAGAGAGAGAGAGAAAGAAAGAGAGAGAGCGGGAAAAAATAAAAGATGAAGAGAAAATAATTAAAACGAAAAAAAAAAAAAATAATAAAATTAAAAAAAAATAAACAAAATTTAAATTGATAAAAAATAATTTCCTCCCCCTCCCCCCCCCTTCTACAGGAACGTGAGAAATATAATAAAATAAATGTACATAACGCTTATATGTATATATATTATATATACAGAATAGTATACAGAAAAGTACACATAGTATATATACACAGGGAGAGAGATAAAGATAAAGAGAGAGAGAGAGAGAGGAGGGAGGTAGAAAGAAAGAGAGACAGAGACAGAGACAGAGACAGAGAGAGCGCGCGAAAGATAGATATATAGAGATCGCGCGCACGCGTTTACAATTTACACAGTATTTCTCTCAGTGAAGAAGACTATCTTTTTCACTCACCTCTATCTTATCCATTTCTTAGTTTCGCGTACGTCACTCACTGTTCTCACAGTCATCTAGGATCCTTAAGAACAAACACACACTGTCGACACATAACGCGAATTACATATACATATATTTAAATTTATATATATATACATATATATTTATATATATTTATATATATATATATATATGTTTATATATATATATAATATGTATATATGTATATAAGTTTATATATTATGTATGTTTTATTTTATATATATATACACTATAAGGTAAGCCACGGGTGTCGTGTATCGAGACGATATAAGTTTGACGCGCGCGGACCAGCGACTCACGATGCGGCGCACGCTGCTGCCCCATCAAGACTACTTTGTATTTACTCTAATTATGTGACGTCACGGATACACTGCTCGTCCCCACCAGAGAGCTCCGAAGCCGGCCGACCGCGACCGACTGTGGCCGAAGGCGATGCGCATGGCGGGCTTATCCACCAGTCACCTGTCGTCTCGCTTCCTTCTCACTTCCTTCCACCATCAACGGGAAGAACAGCACGGTGAACGATCGAGCCCACTCTCAGTAGTCTTTCTCTTCTTCGACTGTACGCTGTTCTTCCTTCCCCATCTTATTTTGATTTGTTTTATCCCTCGTAATCGTTGTCATGTCGATTTAAAACGTGTATTCATTTATTTTTTAAATCTTTCTCTTATTCTTTTTAATACGAAAGACGTGTGTATTGTGTTCTGGTTTGTTTTGTCAAATACAAAAATGATTTTTAAGCCTGGAGAGATTTAAATAACGTTCATGCTGTCAATATTGAATGCAAAATACTTGTGTCGACAATTTTATGGAAGATCGTTGGTGCTGTGCAATTTACATTATATAAATATGTGAACGTTTACTTCGTAATTTAATTCAGTCGTGTCTAACCGTGCATGTATCTTTCGTTGGATACTTATCAATATCTTATACGTTTACGAAAGTAAAACAGTGTACTCGTTTGTTCTCCTAGCTTTTTACGTCGTTGAGAATAATCGATCGATTGAAGTATGAATTTAAAGAAATAGAAAGTGCCTTACTTCTCTGCTATGTGTATTTATATCTGTGTGTATATATGTGTGTGTGTGTGTGTTTAATATTGATAAGTACAATTTAATTCTACAATTGATAGTTATTACAAAAAAAAAATTAATTAAAAATACATTAACAGTTGTAAACAATACTTTTTCTTCGTTTGAAAACAAAAACAAAAACAAATGAAAAACAATTTATCGATGCGCCACCTTTACGTAAATTATTTCTTAACCTCATTTCAAATGTATATTTGTAATTGTTTGTTAATTAATTAGTGTAACACTTAACACACGGTTAAAATTTTCTAACAAATATCAACACCGTTTACACACATACACACACACACGCACGCACGAATCATTGTTTTAAATAAACTAATTTCTTTATGCAAATAATATTTGTAACATTTAAATTTAATAAGAATTAAAAAATTTGTTCAGCAGTTTAGAAATATTGACTGAACGAAACGTGAACCGGAATTCGAACCAAGTTCTTCCATGTTTTTTTATCGAATGTACTACTCTAATCAATCAATGAACTATGCGTAGTTGATAAAAATGATTTTTATTTAATAACAAAAAAAATACGACGTTTCATTCAAAGGAAAGGACAAAAGAAACAAAGAAGAAGAAGAAGAAGAAGAAGAGAAATGATAAAAGTCGACAAATTAATATTTGACATCTTGACTTGTAGATGGATTTATTGTTACTCGTTTTTATTTTTTTATTTGTTTTTTTCTTTTTTTTGGCATTAGATCGTAAGTGAAAGAGGTTAATAGCGTGTTGGAAGTACAATACCCATCTATCGCTTACCAAACTACTACGTAAGTTGTGCAAGCACGAGAAAGCGGTGATAAAAGATTTTTTTCGCTTTTATGCGCGCGATTTCAAATCTTCTTGTTTTTTCTTTTTTTTTTTTTTTTGTAACTCGTTAATTTTGATCATCATTTAATATTTCAAAATGTAATTTTAATTTACTTCTTTCAAAAAAAAAAAAAAGACAACTCTATAACACTTTCTACTTTTTCATTGTGTAATCTGTAATTTGATAAAATAAAAAGAAATAAAGGTATCCAATTTAAATCACGCGCGTAAAAACGAACGTAACCATTGTAACGACAAATATAATATTCAAAACAACGTCTTATTATTTTATAATAAAACTCAATTTTTAACCTGCTTTTTCGTTTCCTTTTCTTTTTTTTTTTTTTTTTTTGTAACTTCCATTTCTTTTCTTTACGTTGTTATTAATTTTTTTCTTCTTTTTTTTTTTCATTATTATTACTATTATTCTTTTCTCTTCGTTTTAGTTTCGTTTAATCGTAAAAAAAGAGGTAGGTAGTATCTGCTTATTATATATATATATATATATATATATATACATACATACATATATATATATATATATATATATACATACATACATATATATATATATATATATATATATATATTTATTTTTATTTTTTTTCTCTCATTTATTACTCAAAGCACTACTTGTATCAATTTTTTTCTTTTTTCTTTTTTTCGTTGATATATCTCAACTTGTATTATTATTATTTTTATTATTATTATTATTATTATTATTATTATTATTATTATTATTCGTATCCTTTTTTCTTTTTCTTTCCTTAATATTTCATTTTATTTTATTTTATTTTATTTATAATATTTCTCGGACGCGCAATAAAATTAATTTTTCAATAATGCATTATATATAAATAATTATTATTTTATCCTAAAATATCTCACATCGTTTTCAGATAAGAAATATTCTATTTTGCGACAAAAATGGGAAGCTATTTTTTTTTTTTTTTTTTTTTAAAGAAGATAGTGTGGAGAGAATAGAGAGAAACAGTTAAATATCGTATTATTATTATTATTATTTTTTTTGTTTTGTTCTTTGTGTTTTTATCTTTTTTTTTTTTTTTTTTTTTTTAATATATATATATCTTTCATTCTTAATATTTTTATTTTATTTTTTTTTCTTGACTGTAACGCGCGCGCGCGCCTGTATTTATTTGTTTCTTTTTATTTTCTTTTTTATTTTTTATTTTTTTTTTATTTTGCGTGTATAAGAAGAACAGGTAAGTTTAATTATGTGTTTGAATAAAATATAATATAACATTATTAAGAATGTCGCATAACCTTTGCAAACTTTCTCGTAGGCCTGATTTACCAGAGACACCCTATATATATATATATATTAGGCTAAAATCTAATAACGTGTGGATTTTGTTCAAAGTGTGAAAAGGCTCATATTTATCGGACAAGTGGAATAGATTTAAATCGCAGTAATTCATTCGTTGTGTTGCATTTTGCATAATCCAAAAAATATGCTCCATTTTTTTTTGGGGGGGGGGAGGGTTTTTTTGCTTCTCATAATTCACATTTTTATACAGTAGATTCTTGTTTTTTTTTTTTTTTTGTTCATTCAATTCTTATTCTTACGGATAATTAAATGCGCATAAGATTTGGACAAATTTAAGTGTTATTTTTTTTTGTTGTCATTAAATTTAGTAATATTTTGTGCGTAAAGAAGAAGAAGAAGAAGAAGAAGAATTTTGATTGTAAAAGTGTCTTTGGAAAATCTCGGATGAAAATTAAATAAAAAAAAACAAAAAAAAAAAAAGAACAAGCATAAAGCAGATTTTTAATAGACAAAATTTGTTCGTTGAATTTCAAACTAACAACACACAACTGAGTGAGTGAGATAACAGATACTATTACATGATAATTACGAGAAACTCATTTTTAAACGTACACCATACACGCATTATTGCAATAATCTATATACTTAGAAGTTAACAAATATAATATTACATAGAATGACATTAAAAGAAAATCTTACGTAAAAAAAAAAAAAGAAAAGAAAAAAAAATTAAAACAAACTGATTAACATACAAAAGAAATAAATATAATTGTTCTCACAATTGTAATTGACACGATGTTGAATTAAAATTATCTAACGATAAGAAAGTAGTCTCTCGTAATTATCAAATTCACCATTCTCCTCAAATGTGTTCGTAAATTCCATGATAATCTCTTGACAACAGATCTTATTCACATAATTCTTTAATTTATCCTTACACATATGTGTACGTATGCATTATACATAAACAAGATATCCAAATATTGAATTTGATTTATTCATGAAAAAAAAAAAAAAAAAAAACAAATATATATTTTCTATGCAATTTGTGCAAACGATATCGAACCATTAATAAACAACAAATTGTTTACAGCACCAATATTTCAATTATATAATTATTCATTTATTCTTAAAAATATCTAAACGTGGATTGATTATATTAACACTTTAATGGCCGCTCACACAACATGTGTTGTTATTTTATTTATAACTTGTTATATATAAAACTAGGGGTGTCCCACTACACGCGTTGCTGTGGCTCACAATCAGTCCGATACACACGTCAACGAATTACCTTATACTGCCATCTGTTAGAATCTTATCAAACTAACAGAGATAATCATGACTCTTTTGTTTAAATAAACAAATAATTCGCAATAAAATAATATATTGCGATTATAAATTGAGATATAAACTGTCCTATCTTTCAAGTTGGATGAAACTGCACACAGTGTACAAAATTTAATTAAAATCGGTTCAATAATTTAGGAGTACATTGCGAACAAACAACGTGACACGTAATTTATATGCGTTAAGATAAGATTAATTTCATTGTTAAAATTGTTGTTTTGTTGTTTTACGTTAATATTTTCACGAATAACAATAAAGTTTTTTGTCAATTAATTCTTAAATAAATATTATCAAACCCTTGACGACATTTGACTGCGTACACGTGTGCGGCCATTAAAGGTGTTAATATTAATTATTAATTAAAATATGAACATAGAATATAAATATTCTTAATAGCAGACTATTCGTCATTTTGTTATCTACGAGATTGCATAGAAAATACATTGTTTCATTTTTGTATCATCAAAACTGAAGGAGTTGAATTAACAACCACCCCCTTTTTCAAATAAGATACCTTGTATATATATATATACATATATAAGCATAGTTCGTGACATTAATTTTCATCGATACCGAGTGGAATTACGTGGCCATTTTGTTCGTGGCCAACACACACACATACACACACACACATACACACACACAATGAACGAGATTTCTTTAGATAACATTTGTCAGTACCACGACCAAAGCGGAAGTGGGGAATTGGGTAAAGTATCACATCTGGACCAACCAACCAACCACCACCCCTCCCCTCGCAACCCGAAGACATCAAAAATCAAAAATAAAGGAGGGATTTTCAGAGAGGGGGGGTGGATGGGGAGCATTGAAGGAGTCTTTTCTCACACGAGTTTTACCCCTCGGTTCGTTTTTTTTCCCTGTGTTCCCTCTCCCTTGACATTCATCAATAAATTTTTTTTTTCTTTACAATTCTATTCACGTTAGTTCGTTCATTTATTTTGTCCCCCGACAAATGTTTAAATTTATATTTTTAATATATTTTATTATAATAATAATAATAATAATGTGTATTTTTAGAGACAACAAAGTTAAACAACAAAATTGCAAAATTATTTTTTTAATAGTCAAAGGAGGAGGAACTCGAAAGATTGAACCGAGGTTTCGTCAGACTCCATTTTGTTTTTGTTTTTTTGCGCGCTAGTTTCTTTCATTTTTTTCTTTTCTTTTTTTATATTAAATATTATATATATGTATATATATATATATATATATATATATATATATATATATATATAAATATTTATATTTATATATGATCTATTAATATAATATCCAATGGTCGCCGCAAATTAATATTATTATCATTAGTTGTCATTTTTAGCTTGATTATTATTAAATATTTTTATTATTATTAATTATTAATATTATATTATTATTATTATTATTATTATTATTATTATTATTATTATTATTAATATTATATTATTATTATTATAATTATTATTTTCATTTAGTTTCGCTGTGAGGGTGCACTGAGCATAGCCGATACTCGAGAATCGTTCGTAGAAGTTTCTCTGTTGGTTTTTTTTTTGTAATAATAAAAAAATAAATAAATTTTATGTGGTTTTTTTTTTTTTAAACAAAATATCCTTGTTGGATTGTAAATCCCATGTAGAGAGTTAGCACTTCGTTCTCGTTTATCTGAGAATCATGAAAATCGTGTTGTTCATTCGTAACATTTTGAAATTTGCGATTCATGATCGATCACCATAATGAAATTGAATTCCACCATAGATTATACAAACATGAGTGGGTGTTAAATCGTTTAAACAACATCGAGACGTTCCTCGAACTCGACTTAAGATATATTCATCAAGTATTTATCTGTAAAAGTGTGTAAATGTGTGTAAATGTGTGTGCGCAAAAATTCTTTTTCTTTTCTTGTTTTTTTTTCTAACCTATAAATAAAGAATCGTATCAGCCGATACAAAATTATACACACAAGTATTGTATATATATATATATATAATGTATATAATTTTATATAATTTAATTATGTCTTTCTTTTTCTTTTTTTTTTTTATGATAATCGATTATCATAATCGATCGAAGAACTCGAATCGCTTGCGCTTGTTCAATCGCGTGCAAAAAGCCGATCGTTCTATTATTAATAATTTATATTTTTTTGTATCTTATCATATCTTATCTTAACTTTTGTTTTCATCTTTTTTAATTTTTTACTTTTTATTTCCTTTTTTGTGTTTTTTTTCTTTTTTTCATTTATTTATTTATAATTTTGTAACATCGGATTATTGTGCACCAACACAGCGAGTTCAAATCTATCCCTCGTAATATTTAAAAGGGGAAGCGTATCGTGTTCGCGCGAGGTTTTATTTAACTAACATTTATATATATCTATATATATATATATATATATTCTTTTTTTTTATATATATAATAATTTAAACATAAATAAAAATAATAAAAAAAAATTTAAATATAAAAAACAGAATAAAAAAAAACAAAAACAAAGAATATTGGGATCTCCGGCAGGAGGGGCGTGGCGTAGCAAAAAATTCGACCTATCTAATCTAATTTGGAATTTAGCCACCAGATAGCGTATTAATGTGCTAGAGAGATCACACGTGACGTAGCAATTCGGCCTATCTTCTATAATTTTGAATGTAGCCACCAGATAGCGTATTCATGTGCTACAGATCCCAATACGTTTAACAATTAATTAATTAATTAATTATAAATAAAATCATATAATCACAGATCAATATGAATATTCTCGTATGACGAGAATATTCGTTAAATTACCACGTGTGGTTGTTCAGGGGCGGGAGTGTGTGTGAATTTTGTTATAATTCTTGTTTTTAACTATTAACCCCTTGAGTACTGAATTTATATTTGACAATGTTCATGCATATGTAATTTAATTTGTTGTTGTATGAATTAATATGTCAAAGTATTTGACATTTTTATTTGAAATCTATTTTTTTTAGGTCCTACGACAAATTCTCTGTTCATGTTTGAAAATAAAATCAAATATTAAATTATTATTCATCATTTGAATAATTAATTAATTGAATTACTTTGGAACTTTTGTCAACATAGTTGGCAATGTTTTTCTATTCCAATTTTAAGAAATGGGGCCTTATCCCTCCCTAGTGACAAAAAATTGAACTAATGGTTTGTACGAACGGACCAAAATTTCTCGTTAGACCTTATTATTATTTATATCGTTGATATAAATATATTTTTGCAAAATAACATTTCAATTATGAAATATATATATAAATATATTTTATAAATTGAAAAAGAAAATATAAATATATTTATATATTTATAATATATATTTTATATATTTTTTATAATATAAGCTTTTTAAATTCAGATGACGAGTCAGACTCGTCGTCCAACGTAACTTTGCCCAAATAAACAGATGACGAGTCTCACTCGTCAATTGTACCCAAAGGGTTCAAACGAAACGAAGTTACTTTTTTCTTTTCTAATTTACACATCCGTTTTTTTTTTATCTTTGAATTCTTCGTATTCATTCTGTTACAACAATCTAATTATTTTTATTAAGATACTTTTTTTTTTTAATCTTTTTTTTGGTTCTAATCAGTGTGGTATATTATATTCGTCGATGTTATTTAATTTCGTTATAAATTTGTTAAAAAAACTAAGAAACGATTTTTTTGTTTTTGTTTTCTTTTTTTTTTTCGTTACACAAGTAAGTTTTTTTTTGTGACTTATTTTTTTTTTCTTTAAATTCTCTCTACAAATTTGTTTGTCCTTCGTAAGAATTTGTTGATATGAAAAAATTTGTCGTATCAATTTACGACGAATTTACGCAAGTGTTATCTATTAGTGTAATTTATTAGTGTATGTGTGTGTGTGTGTGTAATTGTCTCTGTTGTATGTGGGGGGTGGGGGTGGGGGCGAGGTGTATTTTTGCTGAGTGGTTTATTGAAACCTCGCGCGAGCGCGGTGCGGAAACGCGGAAATTTCATAAAATATTTCTTTTTTTTTACTTTTTCATTTTTTTTATGTTTACTCCACTTCGTTTTTTTTATTTATTTATTTCTTTTTTTTTTCAATTACTCGAAGAAATTGACCGTCAAAATGTTTGTCGTTATTTATGTCAAATTTATGTCAAAAAATTGACAGTAATATGAGTGTTAAATAAAATTGATTTGAATAAAATAAATAATTATTAACGAGATTAATTAAATAAATTATTTCTATTGTTAATATTAAAATAAAGAATTTTAAAGGAAGATAATTAAAATATTAAAAATATGTTGAAATATAATTGAAAATAATTGAAAATAATTTGTAGTAAAATAAATGTAAAAGTGTTGACAAAAATAATTGAGAATAATTTGTAGTAAAATAAATATAAAAATATTGACAAAAATAATTGAAAATAATTTAGAATAAAAAATAATTTGTGTAAAACTAAATTATGACGGTATTTGTGCTGTTGCTACTGCTGTATATATATATATATATATATATGCACACAATTAATAAAATTGTATTGAAATAATTCTTCGAGTAAAGAAAAACGTGTGTAGAGTCATCATGGACATGTTTTTTTGTTTGTTTGTTTGTTTCTTTCCTATCTTTTTGTTTTGTTTTGTTTTAATCACAAACAACAGATTCAATTTCTGTTTGTTGAGATATCGTGATTTCATCTTCTTTATCATTAGTGTTATTATCATCAACATTAGAAGCTTCCTCAATTTGATTAATATTATTTCCATCTTTATCAACAGTTTCTATCCTTTCCTCTTGTTCTTCAATAGGTTCTAAAACTTCTTCCTCTCGAGCAAAACTATCATCTTCCGATTCCTCGACAACAACGACGACTTCAGCATCCTCGTTAGAGTCCGAACCACCACCACCACCTTCCCTTATCGTTTCTTCACCCTCAACCTCTTGTATCTCGATGGACGTTAAACTGTTGTTATCCTCTTCATCACCACGAAATGCAGCTATTACCCTTTGTTCAACGTTCAATTGTCTAACAGCATTTTCAAGATTCTCCCTGAGTATATTGCTAGCTTCATTTTCAATTTCTTCTTGCCACGAGGTTGGTGTAAATATCATACGTACTGTTTGAAATAATTGCCTAAAACCTAATTTCTTGTACAAACTCTGGCTGGCGTCGTTTTCCGGACGTATTACCACGAACGGACTGTAACCCCTTTCGGCTACACGTTTCGTCAGGTACCTAAAAAACAAAAAAAAATCAAATAAAACAAGTCATTCCAACACCATTCCATTACTTCTATTTTGAATCAATAAAATCATATGACCCTTAAAGACATTATTACCTAGCTAATTTTGTCCCATAACCTTTCCTACGATACTCTGGTTTGGTCTGCATCGAGAACATAGCACCGTAATAAGATTGTACCATCCACGCTGCTAAACTGTCCTTGCAAAATACACCACCGGCAGGTAAGGATCTAATCAATCGTAGAAATACCTCGTGACTTTCAATATCATTAGCAGGATACAATTCATAAATTCCTTCAGCGTGTTCCGCTTTAAGTGGTAAAACTTGTACATCAGGATCATTGTCTTCCTCAGTTTCTTCCCTTTGATCTAAAAGTTCTAAATCCTCACAAGCCCAGACATCAACGGTTACCATATCAACGTTTCCAATATCCTTGTAAAGTTCAACCAATCTATTAGCGATGTCTATGTGAACGAAATTAATATAAAGTGGCCTTGACCAGTCGATCAGTATATCTTCATCTCGTAGCAGATTCAGTTGTTCAAGATGATCGTTAGGACAGAATACACCCACGCTTTCGTACAACAAACCGTGTGGCTGTAAAATAAAATCAAAATATTAGATTATGAATTGTTTGATGAGTGAACAAATATTCTACAACCTTTTTTGTTTTTTTTTTTTTTTTTTTGCCATCAATAAAATTAATCGATAGAAAATTCTTTGGCATCCACAATGTCTGCATCAAAATGTTGGACACTTAAAACACGTAATTACTGAGAGAGAGAGACAGAGAGAGAGAGGTAATATAATTCAAGATGAAATTAACAGTTTTGTCAACGTGCTAGGACAGTGAAACGTGAAAGTATAAGAAGGAGAGAGAAAGAAGACACACCAAATTCGAGGACAATGTTGAAATTTGGCATAAGGCCAATAACGAATATGGGCCAATCCTTGTGTACTTTACCTCCCCCACTTATTTCAACCCCTCAACTTCCTCCTTCTTCTTCTCCTTCTTTTTCTCTTTCTTTTTTTTCTCTCTCTCTCTCTCTTTCTGTCTCTCTCTCTCTTTCTCTTGTTGTATTTCTTTCTCTCTGGCTGTCTATTTCTCGTTTGAAATACGTCCTTTCCAGACACAATTCATAGCGAACTAGTAAACTGACATTGAATGCCTCTTTTCAATGTATTTGTCTTATCGTATAGAGTTGGTTATGTATATGTATTCGATCATGGATGTCATCGCAGTTGAATTTTTACGATTTCAAACTGCACCATCCTTGTTTAAATTGCTTTCAACTTTATTTTCATTTTAATTGAGTGTGTGGGGGCTTTTATTCGAGCCAAGAAAAAAATTATTATATATATATATATATATATATATATATATATGTAGAGTTATATAAATATATTTTTACTGTTATTTATATTATTTTTTTTTATATAATTTATTTTTATATAATTTTGTATAGAATTTATTTTATATAAATTTTAATATATTAAAATATATCTATTTTTATATAATTTATTTTATGTAATTTTTTATATAATATAATTTTGTATAGAATTTATTTTATATAAATTTTAATATTACAAATTTTTATATATTAAAATATATAAATTATTTTTTATATATATTAAATTTTTTTTTATATAAATTTTTATATATTAAATTTGTAATATTTAATATATAAATTTAATATATATAGAAATTTAATAGTTAACTTTTAATAAATTAAATTATATAAATTATATTCATTTATATATTAAATTATATAAATTATTTTATATATCTATATATATTAAATATTGATTTATTTTATATAAAATACAAAATAAAATATAAAATTAATATAAAAATAATATTTCAACTTACAGACAGAGTCATTCCTGGGAAGTGTAGACATATTTGTATGTTCGGCCACTCGTTTGGCACATAAAAATAGAATTCCCATACTTTGTCCTTCATGTAGGTCAACAGCGTCTGATGGAACTGAAAAACGAAAGATGATTTTTTTTTGTTGAAAAAAACACAAAATAGAGAATAATATTAATATAATATTTAATAATACTATTTAATCGTAAGAGAAAAACATATACATATACATATACATATATATATATTATAATATTTATTTTATCATTTATTAATTTTATAAACGCATAATATATATTATTATTTTGTTGTTGTTTTATATTCAAATATTTACTCTCATTAAAAATAAAATGAGACACGATTAAACGTAAGTGAAAAAAAAAATAGAAAAAAGAGCAACGAAAGGAATTAATCAAAATGAAAAGTAAAAAAAAAGAAAAAATAAAATAAAATAAAATAGAAAGAAAAAAATAAAAACATGGATTGAGATATTTAACAAAGAAGCGAATAAAACGGAATTAGACTGAGGCAATACTCGAGACATTTTAAATCTTGAAATAAACCAGAAATGGTGTTTAATGTAAACTCCTGTAATATGCATTTCCAACCAATCGAAAATTGTTTAATTATTTCTACGAAAGAATTTGGTATTTTAAATTGTTATGTTTTTTTTTTTTTTTTTTTAGAATTTAATACGCGATCTTTAACATTAATTGTGATTAAACAACCAAATTTATAATATAATATAATATATTATATAAATTATAGAATAGAAGTTTATTTTTCAGAAACATCCCTTTAGGATGTTTACCCCGAAGGCCCCCCCCCTACATGTTCGTTCCCCTTGACAATATACTTAATTCTAATTATACCCTAATATAATATTAGATATTAATATTAACAATATAAAAAACAATATAAAACAATATAAACAACATAACTATATAGACTATATAAAACTATAACATATATATATATATATATATACTTCATATTCCTTACATCTATTTCCTTATATGTCTAATTATTATATATAAAATACTATTTATATATAATATACTATATATTATAACTATAAAATACAAAATTAATAAAATAATAAATAAATAAATAAATAAATAAATAATAATAAAACTATTTAAAATTAATAATAAGATTCAAAGTATCGATAAATATATATGATTAATGAAAATTATTATTCGAATAATTCAATATTTTATATACACAGTACGTACACACACACACACACACATACATACACATATATATTAATTCACTATATACATTGATAAATTGATAAAAATTTAATTGCCATCATAAAAATATTAAATAAATACGACGTCTAACAATATTATGAAATTTATTACCAATCACTTTCTTATAATGTGCGAAGTAATATTGCACGAGCATTAAATCGAATTAAATTTTTATTTGAATTCTAATGAAAGAAAAAAAAAAGAAAAAAGAGAGAGAGAGAAAGAGATAAATGAGATTCTTCTCAAATATATTAAAAATTGTATTATTCTCTCTTTCTATTTTTTATTTTTATATATAAAAAAAATAATTTGATATATATATATTTAAATGAATTTTAATGAATTTTAAATTCGTCGCGAGATAATAGATTAAAAATGAAAAAGATGTCGAATCGTATGTTTTATTTTGTATTTTTTTTTTCTTATAATTTCGTATATATATAACTTTTAATCCTAGAAATAAATCGTGAATTCGTTTTACTCGCGATATGCGAGAGGGATATTCAAGGGTCAAGGTCGATACGGAAGCAAGCAAGCAAGCAAGCAAGCAAGCAACCAAGCAAACCTTTGCATTTACGTTCTCGCACCCACCGGTCGTTGGAATCGATGGACTTTACAAAAGGACCTAACCCATCATCAAAAGTCTAATCGTATGTTTCTTTTTTCTTTTTTTCTTTTTCTTTTTTTTTCAAAAATAACTTGTATAAATTCATCTATCTCGTTGTATGATATTTCAGTAAAAATTAATAATAAATTAAATAACAATGTAGGTGTATAAATTATTTTTAGGAAAGTATTTTCGAAATTTGATATTATAACAAGTTTGTACAAAAATTATTTAAGAAAATTTTTAATTTTGAAATTAAAATCCTTATTTAAGACAATATTATATATAATATATAATTTTAATATATATTATAATATTATATAATATTATATATTATATAATTATAATATATAATATTTATTTAATATATTAAATTATATATAATATTAATATATATAATATAAAATAATATTTAATTATAATATAATATTAATATATATAATATAAAATAATATTTAATTATAATATATAATTAATTATTATATAAAAGTTTATATTTAATATATATATAATTTATATTATATTTATACTATATTCAATATATTATATATATATATATATATATATATATATAATAATAATATTACAGATATATTTATTAAACATTATAATTTATATATGTGTATATATATTGTAATATATATATTTTATAATTATACTCTATAATTATTTCTATGATTTACATAATATTTATAAAATATATTATATTATTTACATAATATTAATATTATATATAAATTATATCATATAATATTAATATATATATATATGTGGGATTCGTGAAAAAAATTGAACCGCTGAAAACTGACTGACCGGGATTCGAACCACGGATCTTTCCCTTTCCGTCGACTGCTCTTTAACCAATTGAGCTATCCAGGGCCCACCAACTAATCCTTTCCACGAATGCCTAGTAAGTTCGGCATGGAGGCGCTCGTCCCACATATATATATAATATTAATTGATTATATAATAAATTTATATCATATTATATATATATATATATATATATATATATATAATATGTATATATATATACATATAATATATATATATATATATATATATATATATATATATATATATATATATATATATATTAAAAAAATATATAAAAAAATAATTAATATTAAATATAAATGATTTATTTTCATATAACATTTTATTTTTAATTACAAATGTGTGTGTGTGTGTGTGTTAACTCCCAATTAAATGGATTTATTTCATAAAAATAAATGAATAAATAAAATAAATAATGAAATATATTCAACGAATGACATAATAATTATCGAGTTATTTTTGTTATTATACTGACACGAATGAATAAAATGAAATAAAAATCTACACAAAACGAAATAAAATTCTTTAATATGACTAATTAAAAATTCAAATCTTTCAAGATATTCAAATAAAATTTAATTTATTAACAAATCGTTATTTAGGATTTCGAATCAATTGAATTGCAAAATAATCAAAGGTCAACAACGGTTTATAAAAAAAAAAAAAAATACTATAAAAATACATCATAAGACAAATATGTTATACACGTTTGTCGTCTTGTGTAAAATAGAGAATAAAAAAAAAGAGAAAAAAAAAAAAAGAAAACAAGATGAAGAATTCAAAAAATAACCTAAAAATACATTCTCACAGCAATTATCAATCAAATTATTCAGAATACAAAAGGAAAGTGATAAACGTTGAATGAAAAATCATTTCTGTCTCGTTTAGTTTCCAAATGTAAAAGTAATACGAATCGATCGAACACGAATAATTGTCGTATTAATTTGCCTAAATAAAAGAAAAAGAATTTGCAAAAAGGGTTGAACTTTAAATGGATCCACATGACAGTTCGCATGCATGCTTGATCGTTGAAGAAGTGTTAAACTACGAGATTACTTTGAAAATTGTTTTGCCAAGAGTGTGACATATATAATGACAAGCTTAAAATGTCACGGAAAAGATTTCGATCTATGATACATCCTACACACACATACACACACATATATATCTAACCACATATGTCAGTATACGTATGAAGTATTATACCTGCAAGTATACGTGTAAGTATACACATGCAAGTATATTTGTAAAAGTGTAATAAATATATTGGGATCTTTAGCACTTGAATGCGCTATCTGGTGACTAAATTCAAAATTAGAGTAGATAGGTCGAATTGCTACACCACGTAGGATTTCTAGCAATTGAATACGCAATCTGGTGGCTAAATTCAAAATTAGAGTAGGTAGGTCGAATTGCTACGTCACGTGGGATCTCTAGCACTTGAATACGCTATCTCGTGGCTAAATTCAAAATTAGAGTAGGTAGGTCGAATTTGCTATGCTACGCCCCTGCCAGAGATCCCAATACATATATATATTTATTTATATTATTATTATTTATTATATTATTTATTATATATTATTATTTATTATATTATTTATTATATTATTATTATATTATTATTATATTATATATTTATATATATATTTAATTATTAATATATAATTAATTAATAATATTACCATATTATTAATATTATGTAAATAATATAATATAATTATATAATATATAATAAATAAATATATATATATATATATATATATATATATAGTATAAGTATATGTGTGTATGTATAAGAAGAAGGAAAAAAAAAATAATAATAATAATAATAATAAGACCCAAAGGAATAAGTGAAGGTTTGAGAACCAATAGAAAAAAAAAAAAATGATAAGGTGATAACAAGAAGTGGGAGTGGTGAAGTTCGTGTGTCAGATTCGAATCTTTGGAAAGGTAGGAGCGTGTTGCGGCAGGTGAATATTAAGCCAAGTAAAATCAAACTAACTCAAGCCAACTCAACTAACTCAAGTCAATCCAAAGCAAGTGAATCAAAGTAAGCAAGCAAGCAAGTAAGTTGAACTGACTAAAGTCGAGGTCGCGAGATCGGCAGTGCGGCGATTTGCGAATAGATGAAAAGAGAACGAACCTCGTGCGAGAACGTAACCCTGACCTTGGACTCTCTCGACTACTTGGTACCGTAACTCTCTTTCTCTCTCTCTCTCTCTCTTTCTCTACCTTAACGTTACGTTAATAACGTCCTCGCACTTTCCAACAACATGATGAAGGAAAGAGAGAGAGAGAGAGAGAGAGAGAGAGAGAGAAATAAAACGGAAAAGAACCGACATGTTGTACTTTTCATGACACGAGTTAGAAGAGAAAGAGGAGAGTTACCGGTCATGTAAAAACCTATTTAGATGTATCACCGTAAGTACATGAAGTGTGCGTATCACGCATGACCTTGAACTTGACCTAACCTTACCTAACCTAACCTAACCTAACCTAACCTAACTTTTATATATATATATTATAATAGTTGAGACATTTCCAGTTGATTACAACGATGCAGTTATTTATTCGATATATGTATGTGTAAATTACTTGTTTTTTTTTTTTTTAAGGTATAACATCGATGTGTTACCTTTTCCCACGAATCACAAAACCAATGATAAAATAAGTTAATCCTTCATTAAATCATTCTTATTATTATTTTTGTTATTTTTTTTTGTTTTTCTGGACTTTTGTCCTATTTTTTCTTTTTTTTTTTTGGAGAAGGGGTGATTTTATGTTATTTTTTTCTCATTGCTTTTGTGCGCCATTTTCTTTGATTCCATTTTTTTTTTGGGGTACATTTAATGGAGTGCTCGTTTCTCGTATACTTTGAAACTACACCAGAGATCCATTTTCTTTTTTTTTTTTGGAAGTAATTATATTTGACACTCATTTTGTTTCTTCTGATGATGATCATTATGATGATGATGATGATGATGATGATGATGATAATGATGATGATGATGAGATGATTAGGATGATGACGATGATCAACGATGATTTTGATAAAGATGATGATGATTAGGTTAGATGATGACCACGTTGATGTTGTGTTGATGACCAATTTAGATATCACAATGCATATAAATCCCTTGTTTCCATCTGAAGTAGATTTATATATATATATATATGGTGACGTATACGCACACGCACACACCTTCAACGACAGGGGTAAATGTTTTCCGAGGTAGTCAAGAAGTTCCGGCTGTTCGTCCTCCGTAAGTAGACGAAAATTACGGCCTTGTTTAACTGCTTGCGGGCACTCCATACTGAAATAGAAAAATAATAGGATAATTGTAGCTTTCTAATCATATATATGATATACATACATACATACATACATATATACATATGTATATATGTATATTATTTAATCTTGATAAGTTTCCTTTATAATACCGTATAATTTAAAATGAACTTTTCTTTTGTATCACGAGACCGTATAAATTAAATTTTCTATGAGTCTCACACGAGCTTTATAACAGAAATGGATTTTTATTACAAAAAAAAAAAAAAAAAAAAGAAAAACAATTGAGTTATAAATAATATAAAGTGTGGTTTAACGATTTAGTCAGATTTTACGATTAACCCTTTGAGTACTATGGACGCATATATGCGTTTAGTATAAATTACTAGCATGATAGTTCGACAGATATACTTATTTGTTACATATATATAATATTAATGTAAAATAATATATATGTATATATATATTTATATAATATATTTATTAATATTATATTTATAATTATATTTATAAATATAATTTAATGTAATTAATATAAATATATTAATAAATATTATTTTATTAATTTATTAATATATAAATTTTGTATTATAACTTATTATATTAATATTACTATATTATATTTTTATAATATATATATATATAATAAAATATTAATAAATTATAATATTAATAATATATATAATTATAATATTATAAATATATTAATCATAAATATATTATACACACACAAATTAATATAAATTATATTATTAATAAATAATATTTAATAATTAAATTTATTAATAATTAATAATTATCTTTTTTTTATAATTAATTAATATATTTAATAATTATTTATTAGTAATTAATTTCTAATTAATAAATTAATATTCTTAAATATTATTTATTATTAGAATTTAATTAATAATAAATTATTCCATTTTTACAAAACATTTTAGATAAAATTATTCAACACTCGAACTCGGTTAAAATAACAAAATGAAAGAATTTAAAAAAAGAAAATACTGAAACTACCTTCTAAATATTTTTTGGATTTTTCTAATCAACAAACTCTACTTTAACACAAACTAACACCTTCATTTGAATCGAACTTTTTACAATTGTTTTTTTTTTATCGTAAATTTGTATCGTTTATATATCGTATTATTTTTAGATAAGATAAAAAAAATTTAATAATAGTTAATTACATTTGTCACGAATGGATGGTTCTAATGGTTCTATTAAAAAAAAAAAAAAAAAAAAAATCAGAAGCAATTAACGTTTTACCAGACAACAATGTTGACGCAATCAAACTAAAAGTTGCAAATCAAAGTAAAATCGACATACACTTGACACAAATTTACGAAACACCTGTCCATATCGTTTTGCAATATTCGTTGTTTTACAATTTGAATAAATTCATTAAAATAATCCAATAATAACAATAATTAATTACAAATAATCTCCAAGGAATCCCTGACATCGTCAAAAAAAGAAAAGAAAAAAAAAAACGAGTTTCAATCATGGATTACAATCGTGTAGTAATAAAAATGTAAAATTTCATCCAATAACCATAAATATATGATTTCAAAATGCGCGATTGATCAAATTTCCAATTTCATTTGAAAATACATAATCAAATTAGTTTCTTCTTCGTGTTTCAGCAACTATTTTGCAATAATCATTTGAAAATGACGTAATCCTGTGCAATCGTGAAAACTTTTAATAAGATTTATACATTGACATTAATAATAAATGTTTCATTAAATTTCTCATTATTTGATTAAAATGTAGAAAATTATTAAACAATAATGATGATGATGATTATAATTATGATTATGATGATGATTATAATAATATAATCCTTATTCAAAAGGTTTTTTCAAATATTCTCGAAAATATCAAATATAATTCAATTATAATAGTTAGAAATCATTCAAAATGTAATAAATACAAAAATTAATGATCAATAGTACAATGTGTAATTTTACAATTGAATTATCTATCAAATTATTTGTTACAGATAATTGTATTATTATTATTATTATTATTGTATTTATAATGATCGTACAAAAAAAAAAAAAAAAGAACAAAAAAAGAAAATAAAAAAGTTAAGTAGATATCTGAGGTATCTAAAGATTCGATCATGTTATATAGGTCATTGTAGACATTGTGAAACATTCAGTAGTTAATAGTTAGCCTAAGGTTTCCAATTTACAGACTATCCACAATAGTGGGCATACATACAATAAGGAAATAATCCATGTAGCTTTGTATTCTACAATGGTATATAATTTACTTGATTATAAAACATTAATCTAATAACATTTAAATAATAATCATAATCATAAATAACATTATTCAATTTGATTAATGATAAATATTATATATTAAATATAACGTTAATTTGTTATGCATTATTTTTTAATTATTAATTATTGTCAATGTGTTTTAATAAGTTGACAATAATTAATATTGCAATAATTAACATTGACTAATATTTATTACACGTTGTAGATTTATTATTTTTCATTGTAACAAAATTTGTATTTTTATTATTATTAAATGTATTACAAGCTTTTCATTTATTTTATATATTTTATTATTATTTATATTATTTTATTATTTATTATTTTATATATATATATATATATATATATATATATATAATATAATATATTTAATAAATATAATATTATTACATTTAATTATATTATAATATTTTATTATAATATTATTTTTATATTATAATAATATATATATTATATACTTATATTATATATAATAATACAATATATTATATAATAATAATATTATATAATATTATATATTATATTATTATTATTAATAATATTTTTTTATATTATAATATTATATTATAATATTATTATATAATTATATTATATATAATAATTATAATATAATATTTAATATATTTATATTATATATAATAATACACTATATTATAAAATATATATATATAAATATTATACAATAATATATATAATAATATATAAATATATATATATATATATAATTAATTTATATGTAATTTGTAATATAATAATAAATATAATTAATATAAATATATAATAATAATAAATATAAATAAATATATTAATAATATATATCTTAAATAGTAATGAAATTTTGATAACTAACGATAAAAAAGTAAAATGAAAGGTTTGTCGTATTTAAAAAAAATAGAAATACAAATTCTTGGTGATAAGATTATCAATCAACATTAGAATATATTACAATAGATATAGATATAATATAATATCATGCTTATAAAAGAAGATATTCTCGATGTCAAAATAACGAAGCACTATTACTACCTTATCGCATACCTTTTTTATCCTCTTAAAAACAGCGCGCGCATTTTATTCAATCTTCATCGTATTTGATAATAGTAATAATAATAATCATCATCATCATCATAATAATAATAATAAAAAAAAAAAGAAATAACTATAATCATAGAGAAGTGTAGTGCAAAAGTTCAGGTCGATATGAAAAGACGAAGGATAAATAAAAAAAAAGAAAAAAAAAAACGAAGAAGAAGAGTTTACTAACTGCGTCGTTCGAATTTATACCGGCCCCAAATTTCCCCATTGATTGTACTTTACAATTACAACCAAAGACAACAACAACAACAAAATAAAAAAATAAATCATTTTTCACACACATCTAAAAAAAAAAAAAAAGGGGGATGAAAACAATGGACAAGAAAAAGAAAAATGTATTCTTTTACCTATTAAAAAAAAAAAAAAGAAAAAAATATATAATCGTAACTGGTGTGTATATGTGTGTATACTACTATCGATTTACCTGAATGAGCGGGGACGGTCTACGGAGGTGCCACACTAAAGCAGCCGAAGCACCACGAAGCACCGACGGCACGCGAACGTCAAATAGATTCGAAGATACGTGTTTAATGATCTTCAAGGTTTTTTCTTTTTTTTTCTAATTTTTTTTTTTCTCTTTGCGATCTATCGATCCCTTTCTTCTTCTTCTTCTTCTTCTTTTTTCTTCCTCTTCTTTTATATACTGTCTTTGTTTTTTTCTTCTTCTTCTTCTTCTACTACTTTTTCTTCTTCTTCTTCTTCTTTTGGTAAAGAACAATCCCTACCAAAAAGAGAGAGAGAGAGAGAAAAAGAGAAAGAGAGTGCAAGTTTATGATTAGAAGAAGAAGAAGAAGAAGAAGAAGAAGCAGAAAAAAAAATAAAACACAACCAACAACAACAACAAAAATACAAGAAACTATATCACTAGTATAGAATATTTCTTTTTTTCTTTTTGTTAATTCGTTAATCGACGTTCCCCATTCGTTAATTCGTTCATTCGTGATTAAATGACAATTTTGAATGAAAAATTGAAGATAGAGAGAAAAAGATAGATAGATAGATAGATAGATAGAAAGAGAGAGCAATACGGTGGTGACACGTCGAGGGCGAGACTGATCGCGGGCCTGTTGTCAAGGGGTTGTTTCAACGGAGGCACCCGCCCTCGCTGCCCCCTAAACCCGCACTGCCGCCCCTGGCTCACCGCCATCCTTCGAACACTGTTCATCATACGGGGTCGTTTTAGCGCATGCGTTTCATTTTATACAGTATCGTATTAATCCTTTTTAATACCCTCTTTTTATAATTTTTCTATCCCTTTCAAATTAAAAATATAAATATACATATATATATATATATTTATCTATTGAATATACATATATATATATGTATATATGATATATTTAATTACGTGGTAAATGTTATAATATTCAATTCATTTTACAATTATTCTATGTTTATATTTATATACGTTATTTTTTAATCGATAATCTTGGAAAAAAATTATTGTTTTAAGTTATATAATATAAAGCGCGTTTATAACGTGACCAATCGGAATACACGGTTTGCGTGATAGACTTTACAACGATTTCTTTTTTATTTTTTTTTTTATTTTATAATCTTTGAATATTTTACTTTTAATATAATCAATAATAAATATTTATATAGGATATTTGTATTAGAACTATCATATTGATATTATAAAATGATATTTCTTTTTGTTTTTTGTTTTTTTTTTAAATTAAATATTATAATTGTTATCAAAATCAATACCAATATTAAAAGGTAGTTTTACGTTTAATGCAGAATTTACTTTTTTCCAATTAAAAAAGCCGGTTTTTATATATATAATATTTAACAATATAAATTAACGTTAATTATTAAATATAATAAAGAAAAATTAGATAAAAATATTTTCAAAATATTGCAGATTTAAATTGCAATACTATAAATTGTAAATATTTGACAATATTAATTAAAGTGAAAATTATTAAATATAATAAAGAAAAATAAAATGAAAATATATTTCAAATAATAACATTGCAAATGTAAATTCTAATATTATATAAATTGTGAATATATTTATAATATTTGACACAATATAAATTAAACGTTAATTATCAAATATTATAAATATAAAAATGTAATGAGAAAATATTTGGAAAATATTCTAATATTAAATAGTAATAAATTTAGTTAGAATTTCAGTTTAATTGATGAATCATATAGAATATATCGGTTGTGTGTTCTTCGGTGCGGCATTATGCGACGGTTATGCGTCTTGGTTCTATTCCGCAATCGGCCGGCACTGCTGTCCACAGCCTCCGCGGTTAGAGGAAGCTTCTCGCAGATCGATTCTAGCGAAATTAGTGGAAGGACGGCCGCGATTTTTCACTTCTTCCCATTTGGGAAATGTACCTCTGTCTGTCATTCTTCATCGTATCTTGTAACTTTGTCATCACGCGTTATGCTAGAACATTCAACGATGAGAAGAAACGTATATTTCGATGAGCCACGTTGAAGTGCTTTTTTTTTTTGACTACCAACGGATCGTTCGATCAAGGACAAATTCCAAGATAACAACTCTTCTCGAAAGGAACTTAAAAAAAGAATAATCCGGCTCTTATGAGTAGTACGAGTCATCTAGAAAAAAAAAAAAAAATAGAAAGAAATAGAACTGTGAGAAAAAGTATTGAGATATAAGGGATGAAAAAGAGGGATGCAGCAGCATTTGCAGCATCTTGCATCTTTTCTTCATCAATTAATTGTTTTTCATTTATTTTCAATCTTATGCTCTTACGTATGATCTTTGTCTAAATTATTACTTCAAATTAGGTCATAGTTCGTTCAAGATTTGTGCAAATGTCAGTAGATCTGAAATTGTTATTGGTAATCTAGAAAAAAATATTAAAAAAGGAATAATATACTTGATTGAAAACTTTCTTAATTTTATTATGTAGCTTAATGAAAAGATAATATTATTTTCTGTAAAATAATACAAATCGCATTGATCCGATCGGACGTGTTTGTTCTCTTTCAAGAAAGAAGAAGAAGAAGAAGAAGAAGATAACTCATGGTGATTATTTTTCATAATTTCCTTGGGTCTCTTTGATATGTGGACCAGCTGGTTCAGTACAGGTATATTTTATTCCATATTATTAATCCATATCATTAATATACAATATTTTGTTCTCTGACCTGTTCATCAATCCATGCTACATGCTACAAAAATTACTTGAAATACCTTAAAAGATGTTGTTTTGATTAGTAACAAATAGTCAATTAATTTGAATCATTTCTATTGAATAAAATATCATTAAAATTTTAACGAGAATAGATCGTCATTGATTGTTACATTTAATAGACTATTTAGATGTTAATTCATTTTACGATGAACTCCATAAATTTCCCGCTCCGTTAGTTTCGTATGTTGCGTAGATGGCAGCACGAGTATTGACGTTACACAATCGCCATCTGTTAACGCAATTTATAATCACATAGATAATGTCACACATTACAATAAATGTTGAATAACAATAAAAATAATTGTTTATAATAAATAAAAAAATAAATAAACATATTTACATATATATATTTTCAATAAATATGTAAAATAAAATAATATAATCAAATTATATACAATTGTGCGAGATTAACATACAATTAAAAAAGTAATCATTTAAATTTCTAATTATAAAAATGACATATTGCAGTTGAAGTGCGCAATACGTTTCTTTACATTTTGTCTTTTCTTCGTTTTTTTTTTTGTTTTTGAATAAAACAAACACCATTTGTGATAAAAAGAAGTTTTACCATATGTGAGGTTAACTCCGTTTGATTGATGTTAAAATTTTGTGTATAGTTTCATAATTTTAACAAATCATACTATTATAGTACAAATATTAATTACTGTTATATATTGACATGTACTATAGACAAATACTTATTGGTAAAAGTAATAATTTTATGTGTAAATAAATAATAACAATCGACATGTTTTAACTTTGCGCAATGCGCGTTTTACTGCACCATAAACGATCAAAGATAAATGACAGGTCGTTAGACTTATATATGCATTGGCGTCCTCGTCTAGGTAAATATATCAACCTTTTATATATATATATTTATCAATTAACAATATTTTTCTGTATGATCAAAAAAATCAATGTTGACAAAGTTTCATAAAAATATGTCAAAATGTGTAAAAAAAAAAAACTACTTAAATTAAATGTATATACTTGTATCAATAAATAATAATATGTTTAATTTGACATTACAGATTATAATTATAAAGTGAGTATGTCAAGAAGGAAGATTGGCAGTGGTGAGAGACAATTTAACAACGTGGATTACACACAGCTAACCGAAACTGACAATGGCTTTATAGATTCACAGGTAATCATTAATTAATAATATTTATCTATAATATTAAAAAGTAATTCTAAAGATTGTCTACTAATTGTTTTGATACACAAGATGAAGATAAGAATGAATTAAAAAAAAAGTATCAGTATAGTCAAATGAAAATCTAACAACGTGTTCAAAATAATTCATGTTTACAATGATTTGAATGTTTAATTATCACCTTTACAGTTTGTGAATCCACCAGTGAAAATACCATGGAAAGCCATCACGTTAGCTGCTCTTCTATTTGTAGGAGGAACCGTTATGCTCATAATGGGAAGTTTAATAATCAGCGGTCACATTGATTCCAAAGTAAATTATTTGTCTTTTATTTTCTTCTTATATTGCCTTGTAAAAAAATATATAATATATATAATGTTCTTACAGATAATAATAATATGTTTAACAAAGTATAATTTAAATATGTATTATATATATATACATATATATATATATATGAACTGATCATGTAATTAATTATTTGATTTCTTTATTACAGTATTCTGATAGAATGTGGCCTGTGATTATATTAGGAGCATTAATGTTTATACCTGGAGCTTACCACATGAGAGTTGCTATTTTAGCTTACCAAAAAGTACCTGGTTATTCTTTCGATGATATACCTGAGTTCGATTAAGTTAGTATATAATTATATTTCAAGAAATGTGTATATATATATATACGATGAGATATGAGTAATAATACAGTAATTATTTATATATATAATAATTACTCATATCTCATCGTCATCTATTTTGATTTGTACGCAATATTTTATATATAAAACAAAACAAAAGAAAGAATATGATTATTGCACATGATTATTATTGTACAATCAAGGCAATATAAATTAGATATATTTGGTTTATATATATATATATATATATATATTTCTTTTTATTCTTATATTTAATTAAAAATATATTAGTAAACTATTATCAATGAAATTCCTATGCAGAAATTTATCAATGAGTTATCTACGTATTTTTCTATGTAGATTATTTGTTATAAAATAATTTTTTTTAATTACATTTCAAATCATTCTTATAGTCTATTTAAAAATATATATATATATTTAAAGACATTACTATATTTATCAAAATTGAATAAATCAAAAAAATAATGTAAATAATTGTTTAGAAATTTTGAATGAAAAAAATTGTGCACATCTATGCATAAAGTCAAATAATTATCTTAGAACAGGGATCGGCAACCTTTTGTAAGTCGGAAGAGCCAAAAATTACAATTTTACAAAATTTTCAAAATTTTTAAAAAGCCACAAAATTTTTTCTTTCCAACAATAAATAGTATTTGCATAAATAAAATCTTTTAACTAAAGAGCCGCATGTGGCTCGCGAGCCGCAGCTTCACTTTCAAAGAGCCGCATGTGGCTCGCGAGCCGCAGCTTCACTTTCAAAGAGCCGCAGTTTCGCATTTAAAGAGCCGCATGTGGCTCGCGAGCCGCAGCTTCGCATTCAAAGAGCCGCATGTGGCTCGCGAGCCGCAGCTTCGCATTTAAAGAGCCGCATGTGGCTCGCGAGCCGCAGATTGCCGACCCCCGTCTTAGAACATTTTTGTTATCCTTAAATTTGATAATCTAAAGTAAACATTAGATAATTTATAATCGAACTATAATTCAATTGCATTACATTTCCATTTAATTTTAACGTTGATGTTAACGATGGATCAAACCATGTATCCAATACATCTCTTACCAATTTTTGACTAAAATTGATTGTTTTCATAGGATCGTAAGATTGTTTAACATAAGGAAGTGTTTCCATAGATAATTCCTATTAAATAATTTTAACTAATAATATCAACAATTTGAAATAATAATTGAAACAATAAAATATAATATTTACCTGAAAAATAATATATATATATAGCTCCTCCTTGGGTTTAATAATTTGATTGTTACTATTATTATTATTTCTTATGTTCAAAGAAAGTCTTTGAAAAAAATCCCAAAATATTAAATATAATTCTTCTTCAACCCATTTAATATTTATTGAAATATGTATAACGGGTGACAACTTTAATTAATATTATTTTACTTTATTAAACATGAATTACAAAAAAAATAGAAATATATATAAATGTATATATGTATTTATGTATATATATATGTACATTAATGCAAGGTATCCTATATAACTGTTGAGTACAAGCGAGATCAGGGAATGATTCTACATAATAAAAAAAAAAAAAAACTAATTAAAAAATATAGAATAAAATTTGTTCATACAAATATGCTTTCATTTAGAATCATCCCCCTTCTACTCGCTTGTCTCACGAATTAAGAATATATACCCTGTTTATCAGAGAATTAAAAAACAAAAACAAAAATTATTATATTTTATCAAATATTATTTAAGTTCAATTGTAAAAACAAAAAGAAGAAGAAATCTTTAAATTACCTCTATCGGTTCATAAATGTTAAAACCAGTTGCGTATTGATACAATCTTTTCGCAAGTATAATATCATCACTGCGACATAAAAGTGTAATTGCAGCACGCCATACTATTACATTGGTAAATGGGAAATTATATTCGATTATTAAATGTCCCATTGCAGCGACCAATTGAATTTCCATCGTTGATAAAAATGTCAACATTAATTTGTCAACATATTGTGAGAGATCTGAAACAAAACAAAAAAAAAGCATTTATAATAATATTTCTATATTAATCATCTTGATATATATTATATTTTCTTACCAATAGGTTCATAATTATTATTTTGATCATTGGCTAAAAATTGAAACATAAAAAATGCATTCTCCGATGATTCTTTACGAAGTGCATCCAATAAAATTTGTATTATCCTCGTACGAAGATAACAATCTTCTGGTTTACTTAAGACATTCCAATTTTGACGATTTGTACTTATTATATTGCTTTCTGAAAATAATGATTTATATTTTTATTTGATACCACTTAACATTTTATAATTATAATTATAATATATATGAATTTTACCTTTGAGTAAAAGGAATGCTTTGTTAACTTGATTATTTGCTAAATAAATTTCAGCAGATAATAGAAGAAATGTAGCATCAAAATCAACAAAACATATTTCTAAAGTTTCCAATAATTTATATGCCAATATCCAAATTTTGTTGATAACTAATTTCATTAAAATATATATGGCAATATCGACTAATATATCGATTATTTCATTATTTGCATTAGTTCTAACTGAAAATTATACAAAAAAAAAAAAAATGAAAAATTAATTATTACTTTATTATTAAATAAATTCAGAATTGAATAATTAATGAAGATAAATGTCTAATTCGATTTTACTTGCATGTTTTATAATCTCAGACACATAATATTGTCCATTATTAATTTCCTTACAAAATATTTGAAAACAGTAACGATAACATATTACATCTTGATCTGTTTTTTGATAATTATTTAATACATTAATAATATAATCGTAATCACCAAATAATAATTTGTTCTTTAAATTGAACAACGTTGTATACTGACAAAATTTATCAGATAAATCATCTATTAGAAAATAAATATAAATAATATCAATGAATATTAATATATATATATATATTAATTTAACTTGTAATAATAATTTATATCATATTGAATATATATATGTTTATTTGTTGAATACTTACTATCTGAACATGACACATATGAATTGTTAAGAATTCTTTCATTATAATTTTCTTCAAATTTGTCCAAAGAAGAGTATAAAAGACTTTGATTATTATTATTATTATTATTAACTGTATATAAAGATGATAAATTGTTACGAATATTTTCACATTGATGTTTTAATACTAAATTATTGAAAGATGACAGTAAATTTTGATCCAATTGATTGATTTCATCAGGATGTAACTTTTGTATTAAATTTATATTAACATCTTGAACATGTTGACGATTAATTATACAATCATTTAATATCCTTTCGATAATATTCTTGTCCGGTTTTATAAATTTAAACAAAATACTCAAAGCATCCCAACATTCGTAAGATTTTATTCTATCTTTTATCAAAATCAATATATAATGTAATGTTAACTTATCATTATAATGAATTTGGCATAATTCATTTATTATACATTTTGGACTCATTCCTTTTTTTAATAATGCTTGTACAGTGGCATGAACAAATTTCAAATATGGCTTTTCTTGTAAATAATACCCTTTATATATATTCAAAATGGAAATGATATTAAGTTTGTCTACAATTTGAATATATAATTCTCCTAATAAATATGTGTATCTCAAAGAACACAAATGAAACAATATACTCGTAAGATGTTCTTTATAATTAATTATAGTATAATTAATTAATTCTTGTATCTGTAATATAAAACGGAAACAGACAAACAAACAAACAAACAAACAAACAAAATAAAACAAATCAGAAATTTGTTAATTATATAAACAAAAGTTTGAAGAATTTTCAAGAAACACAAGATTTTCTTATATTACATACCTCATGTTTAAATAAACATTTCTTCTTTATATTGTTTTTGCAAAAGCTATCTTTCATCATTTGAAAACAGTATTGTTCATGAATATTGTAACTCCACATGTCTACTTTTATAGGTGTTTCAATTTTATTCTGATCATTGGACAAAGTATTTGTTCTACTGTTTACTTCATTATTTTTGTTTTTTTGTTCAGATTTTGTCTTTTTATCAAAAGTACTACTGGATTTATTAATTTGCACGGGTATTATTTTGACAGTAGAATTCTTTTTTTATTCTTTTTTTCTATTTCTTTGCATTCATTCGTTTTTTCCATTTCTTTGCATTCATTTTTTTCTGCAAATTTGTTAATCTGTTATTTAATGGAATATTATTACATTGTGCAACAGTATCTAATCTTTGAACACATTTTAAATTATTATTTTGTTTACTCGTATTTGAAATATTTGGAGAAACAATTTTATTCTTCTTACATTTGTCCATTTCAATGTTCTTTTTACATGGCGTAAGAACATCATCTCTGTAAAGAAAGAAAAACAAACAAACAAATGTATTATTCTTCAAATATTGAAATAATAATCTTAACAATAATTAACAAATGTTTGAATAAATTATTATTATTATTATTATATAAAAAAAACCATTAATATACTTACAAAATTAAAGATGTATTCGAGTATATGGAAATGTAATCATCGTCATCACTAACATCTTCAGTTTTATTATCAATTTTTTTGGAATAATCTAATTGTGTTCTACAAATTGATATTTCATTGGACAAATTATTTTCATCAAAGTGTTCCACATTTTTATCATATTTTTCAATTACTTTTGTCTCATTCTTTTCATTCTCTAAATTAATCTTTGAATTATTAGAAAGATTTGTATTCGTATCACAATAAATCTCATTGGGTTTTTGTATAAGCTCTACTTTACATAAATTATTATCATTATTATTATTATCAATATTAATCTTATTATTATTATTATTAGAAGATGAAGTTACATTATTATGTGTATCTTGTATTACATTAGCATTGATATTTACATTATCATATTTGAAAGATGAATTAGAATTCTCATTGATACATAAACGATTATTAATTGTACTGACACTTTTACTTTTAACAAATAATCTATCGAGTTTAAATTTTTTATTACTTTCATTAAATTGCATTTCTCCATTTTGACTCAACCACTTTCTTTTTGTATAAGAAGAAATAATATTATTATTATTACTTTTGTTCATTTGTTGCACAATATTTTTATCATTATTGTTAATTGAATGAAGACTGTTAATATCAGTTACATTTGTTATACTGTTAATTTGTAATTGTCGATGATTATCTTGATAATTTTCAGTAAATTTATGTAAATTTTCTACCGTCAATTCAGTTACTTTATTACATAATTCAATTGATTGTGAATAAGGTTTATTCACTTCCATATTATCTATCCTCATTCTATAATAATCCTTACGACATAAATAATTTGAATCATCCATTAATATGACTTTATTTTTATGTAAAACATAATCTTCTATTATTTTCGGTGATGTGTTTATTTTATTGATCATCAAATTGTCATTATTAACAATTTTATTGTTAACATCATCATTTTTACAATGAACATCATCTTCATTTGTTTTCTTATCAATATCAAGTATAGATACTTTATTATTAGATAAATTTCTATCAGAATTATTGATGACAATACACATATTATCTACATTATTATATTTTTCTGTACAATTATATTTGTCATTTGTATTAATAAAAGCAAATTCTTTTTTATCATCATTGTAATTAAAAGATAAAGGTTTAGTTAAAGAAGTCTCTTGTTGTTCGTTAACACACGATGAATCTTTCTTATTATCAAATAATCTTTTTCCATTTTTTTTCTTTCTATTATTCTTTTTCTTTCTATTATTCTGTTTCTTTTTCAATGATTGTTTTGGAAAATATTGTTTGTACAATTTAACCATAGAACATTTTAATTCATTATTATGATTATTCAAAGAATGTTTATTTTCAACATCAATTTGTTTATTACTCTTATTGATCCTTTTATTTGCATTTTCTTTCATATTATTCATTATTTGATCAACGTCATTATTTCGTTTGGTAATTAAATATCTTTGATGTTGCGGAATTAAATCATTGGCAGCAATATCATGTAAAACAATTCTTAAATCTTTCAATTGTAATTTAGATTGTAAATATTTGGATCGTTTACGTGTATTATGTTTTTTCTTATATGAAGAATTTTTACTTCTATATCTGGTCTCCATATTGAATTGTTTTTTTTAACTTATTATTCATTTATACATTTAGATCTATAAATAAACATTAAATATAAATTTAAAAAACAAAAAAAAACAAAACAAAGAAACAATTACAATTACACAATAATTATATAAATTAATATTGAATAATGACACTGCAATGTTTTTTTGATAAGCAAAAAATATAAATAAATAAATAAATAAATAAAAATGTAGCAAATTAACGAAGATTTGAAAAAGAAAAGAAAAATTTCATTTTGTGTGTTACCATTTGATTAAAAATCTTTAAAAATATGTGAGTAAGAAAAAACAGTTTTAAATTACAAACATTTTTTTTGTTTTTTTCATTTAATGTTAATAGAAAAATCATAACGTGTTATCATACACATAATTGATTTAAAATTATGAAACAATGAAATATTTGTAATGTTTACTTGACGTACTTTTACTTACATTCAATCCTCTCTGATTGGATAATTCTAATTGATTTATTATTATTTCTTTTTTTTTTTTTTTTTTTTAATTTTTACGCACTTTGTTAAAACAAATGTCATGCAACTTCTTAGTACATTACTTTACTGATCATCAGATCAAATTTCATTACTTGATAAAGAAATAACACGAATATTATTAATTATGATATCTTTTACACTAATAAATGTTATTGGTCTGTTATTTAAATCATATGTCAATAAATAATATTAAGATATATTAATATCCGTAATATAATTATCAAACATACAAGAAAAATCGTCAAAAATTGTACGTACCCGCGTTCTTTCGATATTTCGATTATCACAAGAAACTACAATCGATATCGAACATCGATAATAGATCATATGAAAGGAAAACGTGTTTTTATTTTTTATTTATCAAACATTACATCATTTTTCATTTTAATTATTATTTTTATAATGAATGAATTAATTTAAACAAAAATTAAAAAAATTAAAACATTGTCCAGATTATGTAAAATAAAAATATTTGGGATTCTCGTTTTGAGAATGGTGATTGGTCGATCCATTTCGCGTCTACCAATCAGAACAATCTCTTACTACTTTTTTTATCAAATAGCGTTGCATAATTTGTAGATTCATATTATGCGAAATAAAAACAAGAGGAGCTCCTTAATTTTAAATGAAAGAATATAATGTAAGTAATTAATAAAAATTTAATTGATTTTTTTAATTATTTGTGTCTTGTGGGACACACCATCAATGGCGGCGGGGGGGGGGGGGACCCTGTGCTACCGCGCATGTACTACGCGCTCACGATTACGGCACTGGCATTTGTATATGAAATTATTTCTGTCAATTTTTCTAGTTATTACATAATACAAATTTTAGGAATTTTTTAACCTATATGACCATTTTATCTAGAGAATTTTTCAACAGGTGGTATTAGTTGATTTAAATTGACTAAATTTAATTGTATAAAATTATTAAAATAAAAAAGAATAAAAACTAATAATGAAGTTCATACTTAATGAGTTGGATTGTTTTACAATTGTTATTATAAAAATTGAATAATAGAAAAACAAAAAAGAAGAAAGGTAATAATTGCATTTCTAGAAAAAAAAAAAAAAGTAAAAACAAATATAAATTCATTTGCAATGTGAAGTAATTGCGTTATTATAAATTTGTAAAATATAATATCAAAAAATTAACACACACACACACATACACAATTTTATATATTTAATTTAAACAGGAAATAAATTTAGAGAAACTAATAAACAAAAAGAAAGAAAAAGAAAAAAGAAATATGGAAGGAAATATGTTGGAAGTATCTTTGATTCAGGAAGGTTGTTTGAATGTGCTGGACATAGAATATGGATAACGTTCAGATTTAGCAACCAGATTAGAATTAACCAACAAACTTCATCCCTACATCCATATTCTATTCCTTTGATTAAGTCATGGATTTCTCTATGACACCTACTCGTTTGAGAAGTTGTTTAGTTAGGACGACTCCATTCCATTAAGGTATCCTGTAAAACAAATCTGAATTTGCTCTTCAAGTTTATGAATTATCATCTTGAAAAGCAGCAGCAGCAGCAACAGCAGCATTGAAATACTACTACAATGAACATATGTACATAAGTAAATATAGAAAGTACATACATATATATATATATACAGAGGGTGACTTAGAAATAATCTATTTCTTCTTATGTTATTATAAAATATTCATGTTCATAAAATGTTGAATTAAACAACAAATTATTTGAGAAAAATTGAGTAGATTATTGTGCGATTCGTTGACATATCATTTTGTTTAAATTAAGAAGAAACAAATTATTTACGACAGACTGTATATTTCAAGATGAAAAAGTGAAAGATAGATAAGAAGATAAGTAGATGAAAAAAAGTTTCGTTAGTCAATGTAAAATTTATTTCAAATTCAAGACGTCCTCTAAAAAAGTAATCGTTCCAGTGGAAAGGCAGAAATCGATACATTTAGCAGATATACGGTCACGATTGGACCATTTTTCGTCGACACAATGATTACAATGATTTTATTTTTATGTTTTTCTTCTTTTTTTTTTGTTTTTTCTTTTTTTATTATTACTTTTTTATTTTTTTTTTTTATTTCTTGAACGAAGTGCCAAAAGGGGGGGTGCGATGTTTTCGGTGTATCGAAGCAATTCGTGAAAGAAAACTTTTGATAGTTTTCTTTCAACGAGTTCAAGTATTTCTACGAGCGACACGAGATAACGAAAGGAAGAAAAGAAGATTCAAAAAAAAAAAAAAAATAAAACTCATATGTGTATACATCAGAAACTACACTTCTTACTTTTACACTTACAATGTTAGTTTTTTTTGAACGTACCTTATTTATATACTTATGTGGTAAGTAAATATATATAATGTACATTTCAAATCGGTTAAGTCAAACTAGACAAACAAACAAACAAACAAAAAAAAAACGTGGGCAGCTTATCAACGATATCTCGTTGTGGTTGTTTTTATTGAAATGATAAATAACGATAAAATTACACAAAGTACATCATCATCATGTGTGAGAACGTGTTTATAAGGATTCTGCTTAGAAAGATCGTTGAATCAAGGCCCCTCATTGATTCAAATAATTCTTGCCCCACCACCACCATGTTGTTGTTGTTGTTGTTGTTGCTTATTTTTTTCTTCATCTTCTTATTCTTCCTTTTCTTAAAAGGAAAAGATTCTTTCCTTCTTTTTTTTTATTTATTTTTTTTTTTATTATTATTTTCTTTCCTTTTTTCTTCTTTCAACTACGTGTGCAAACCATGTCGGTGCTACTGTTTTATTTTTATTTATTTTATTTTATTTTATTTTATTTTTTTTTTCGTGTACTTACATACATGCATGCGTTTATATCCTGTCGCTGTCAAATCAACGACGATGCGTTTATTTTTATTTATTTTTATTTATTTTATTTTATTTATTTATTTTTTTTTCTTAGTTTTTATTTAATATTTTTCATCTCCCTTTATAATATTTCATCTTTCTTTGTTTTTATTTCGTATTTCCTATATAAATCGATGATCCTTCTTTCTTTATCTCTTTCACCATTTCTTCTTTCAGTTTTGGTTTTTTTTTTTAAACACACTCTGTATACGATTTATCTCGATAGTTTCTCGTTTTTTTTTTTTGGTTTTTACGATTAATGGCAGTTTTCTTCTTCTTTTTTTTTTTTTTTATTTTCCTCTGTGTTGTAATTCCTTTTTTTTTTCTTTTTTTTTTACAATAGTTTCGATAGTCGCGTAGAGAATCGCAGATATATTTTTCACAGGTAATACATAAGTATATATGCATATTACTATATAATATACGTATTTACTTAATCGTTGAGGCTTCTTTTGGAAGACTCGATCCATGATCGAAGACTTTAATGCATGTTTAAGACTCAACGATTTATCTTTTCTCTCTTTTTTTGTTTTTTTTTTCTTTTTTAGATTTTTTCTTATTTAATTCCTCCGTGCTATTTCAATCAATGTCGTCGGTAAGAAGTTATCGGCCGATGGTAAAGTAGTTTGAATAAACAGACAGTTTTAAAATTGGATGATATCGAAGAATATTTCTCAAAGATTCGATATGTAAATCATTAAAATTATTATTTTATCCTGAATATAATAATAATAATAATAATAATAATAATTGGATTACAATGATACATTTATTACAATTTTCTAAAACAAAATGGCAGTTTTTGTTAGGAAATTACGCGCGTAATTCAATTTTTCAAATTGATCGCGCTATTATTTTTTTTGTTTCGATGGGGTCGAATCAAAAAATTATCCAAGTTTTTTTTTTTTTTTTTTTAGTGACACCGTCCTAGTTTCTTTCTCAAAGAAAAACAAAAAAAAAAAGATAAAAATAAATAATGGGAAATAGTAGAGAGTAGACAACAGTGCTGTCAGATCGTGGGTAAATCTTACCCTCTCCCTGTGCCACTGGGATTGCACACAATGAAAGTTTTCCATGTCCGTGTGTTGGGATGTCGAGGAAAGCCGAGTGTAACCGAAGTTGGCGGTTGGCCACGAAGTGGCACATTATAAAAGCGACTCGTGTCCATGTGTTCGGACGACACGAGTCGCTTTCATAGTGTGCCACTCCGGCGTGCCCGCCAACTTCGGTTACACTCGACTTCTTTCGACATCCCAAACACACGGACATGGATAACTTTCATTGTGTGCAATCCCAGTGGCACAGGGAGAGGGTAAGATTTACCCACGATCTGACAGCACTGGTAGACAATTCTTGTTCGATTTACAAACACAAAACAGAAGAAGAAAAAAAAAAATTCGGCGCATACCAAACGAGATGATTGCGATCGTTTATATTTGTTTGTATATTTTTTCTTCTTCTTCTTCTTCTTCTTGTTGTTGGAAGGGTAAGGAGAAGGGACGAGTGTCGTTTTAAAGATATAATTATAATAATATTATTGTATATTATGGTAATACGTGTATATATTTTGAATTGGATCAACGATCGGATAAGAAAAAGGATAAGGAAAGATCGATATTGGGATTTCTAGCACTTGAATACGCTATCTGGTGGCTACATTCAAAATTAGAGTAGATAGGTCAAATTTTGCTACGCCACGAACCCTGCCAGAGATCCCAATATTTCATCGTCGTTTGATAATGATGAACATAATGATAATGATGATAATGATGATGATGATGATTGGAAAAGATCCTTCCTCCATTTTAAAACAACTTTTAGAATAGAAAGAGAGACAAAAATTGGAGGAAGTAAAAATAAAAGTAAACACACACACACGCGAAGGAATTCCTGTTGCGATTGTTGATACGCTTACTTCTATCACAGCATTCGATCATATTAATAGTCCTCTAATCGTTTTATCATCGTTCGGTATTAACCGACGATTAGTTTTTTTTTTCTTTTTTTCTTTCTCTCACAAAAGAATATAAATACGAGAGAATTGGTATTATTTGAAATTTGTCAATTTCGTCTATCTCACAAAACTTGTTTGTTGTTGTTGGTTGTCTTGTTGTTGTTGTTGTTCGATCTTCTTTGGTTATTTTTATTTCTTCTTACTTCTCTTTACTTTTTTTTGTTTCTCTTCCTCTTCCTCTTCTTCTTCTTCTTCTTCTTCTTCTTTATTTTATCTTTTTTTCTCATTTAAATAATAAATATTTTAACTATACATCCAACTCTACCGGTCGGTTCAAGCTTTGCTCGATCGATATCAAACCTAGAGTAGTACACGTGCGATTTATCTATGCGTTTTAATATCAGTCGCTTTTTTTTTAAATGATTATAAAGTTTGGATTAAGGTATAATAGGAATCATGTAACGTTCTTTTTTTTTGTTTTACGTGTATATGTGTGTATGTGTATGTTATGTATCTCTTTTTTTCCTTTTTTTCGTTCTTTTTAACGCGTTCAGGGCCACGCGAATTCTTATCGAAATCTTTGTCAGGCCACGGGCAGCAGAACGAAAGGTGAACGTCAGGCATATGTGCCTGACATGGCCTGAACTGAAAGTTCAATGTCAGTCATTTGTGCCTGACGCGGCTTGAACTGATAGTTCAGTGTCAGTCACATATGACTGACGTGACATTCAACGTGCTAAATGTGCATTTGCGTGTATGTATGTATATGTATATGTATGTATGTGTTTATGGACGAGTGTATTTCGTAATGTCGTCCATGTTTACAAAATGGTGCCTACATCGACGGATGACGACATACGTTTTTTTTTTTTTTTCTGTAGTTTACTTTTTACTTTAGTTTAGTTTTTCTCTGTTTTCTTTCTTTCTTTCTTTCTTTCTTCTTGTTTTTTTTTTTTTTTTTTGTAAGAGTTGTTTTTCTTCTCTCTTTTTTTCTTTATTTTCATTTTTTTTTTTTTTGAATTGTTGATTTCTCGAGAGATTTGGGAAAAGAGACGAGAGTGAAAAATATATATATATATTTCTTTCTCGATTATTATTATTATTATTATTATTATTATTATTATTATTATTATTATTATGGAAAAGATCGTGAAAATGAGTTTTGTGTCGCGTGTGAATAAGAAAAAAAAAAAAAAAGAATTTGAGTAAAATGGCTTCCATTTTGTTTGGTCATTTTCTTGATTATTTTTTTATTTTTTTATTTTTTTCAAAATGATACGCTTCTTTCGAGTCTTTTTATTATTTTTTTTTGTTCTTTTTTCGTTTGCTTATTTTTTTCCTTTTTTTTGGTTTTTATTAAAAACAAAGATTTTTCGCAGATTCTGAGTGGATCAGATTTTTTTTCTTTTTTTTTTTTTCTTTTAAACTGTCACACTTCCTCTTTCCTCATTTTCCCACTCTCTCTCTCTCTCTCTTTTATTTTTTCTTTTTTTCTCTCTCTCTCTCTTTGGTTTAAAAGCAGACGATTACATACGAAAATGGTTTCCTTCTATTTTTGTTTTTTTTTTTGCACACCACTTTTCACTGCTCGCACCTATGATTTACCAAAAAACGCGCATTTAAATTTACTAACAGTCGCAGCTCACTGATAATAATAATAATAATGATAATAATAATGATAATAATAATAATAATAATAATAATAATAATAATAATTCTTCTTCCCTTTTTTTCAAGAGAGGATAATGGAACTTGGTCGGTTTCTGTGTTCGTGAGAGTGAAAATCACGCAAGATGAGCTCGACAAGTAGAACGACGACATTTCTGGCTGGTTTCTTTCTTAACGATCGATACAATTTCTCTTTTTTCTTGTCTTTAAAAAAAAAAAGAGAGAGAGAAAGAGAGATAAAAAAAAAAAAAAGAAAAACAATTCATGCGTCATATCGTATCACATTATCAAAAACTTTGTTAAATAAATTAGACGAGCACCTAATAAAAATTCAATCGTTGTGTTATCAAATTTGTCAGATTTTTTTCAACAAATTCGCTGATAATATTTTTTTTTTTTATAAAAACGTACTCGTCGATAATTATATATTTGTTTTATTATTATTATTATTATTATTATTATTATTATTATTATTATTAATCGTAAATAAACTCAATTTAATTCATCATCTTCTTGTCATCTGCCTTATGCCTATTTTTGACGCCATTTTTCTATGAAGTCTAAAATTAGGCAGATTAAAACCACAAAAAAAAAAAGAAAAAACGAAAAAAAAACCTCTCAAACTATTCACACGGTGGTCTCGATATTAGTAATGGCGTATTGTCAACAAATACTATCCTTCCCATAATTCTCCAAATACATTTCCTGTGGTGTAGGAAGATTGTAACGTCCGCTCAATCTGCTTCCGGTCAAACCATTATTATGGTGAGTATGATTAACGTGATGATTTACATTGAGTGCAGCATTTTTTTTCTTCTTTCGTGTTTTGTGACGAGACAGGCAATATTTTAGGCAACCGGTAGCAAGTAAAAGGACGAAGAATACACCAAGAGCACCGGCACCAATAGCAACGTAGTATAACGTTGGACCAAAACGATAAGAACAGTTTTCTTCCTTCTCATCGTTTCCCGAAGGACAATTACGAACACCGTCGCACCAAAGTACTTGACTGATGCAAGCATGGATTTCTGGACACCTAGAATAAGATAAGATTCATTTTTAGATTCTACAATGTTTCAAATGATCAAAATGTCAATTGTCATACCTAAAAGGACATTCCTCTGTAGGTAAAATTGTAAAAGCGTTGGAACCAAGACTGGATGTAGGTGTTCGTTTTGAGATAGCCATCCACGTAACGGCATAAAATCCAGGTTCTCTTTGTAAAAATTCAACGACAAAACTTCTTGAGTGTTGATGCATTGCAACACTAGCATTAACAGCACTGTAATTCCAACCACCTGAGAAGAAGTCAACTGTTTTGCTGGTATCCACTCCACCTTCTGGACAAATTACACTGCGTTCTTTGGTATTGGCTGCTGAGTATACAATTATTCGATTTTGTGTGGTACATGCTTCAACGTTGTCAAGATCAATACTATAACCAGCAGTTCGTAAATAAAGAAAGTTCATTCTAGCATCCTCAGGTTCAATCAACCAGGGTTCATTAACGCATTGTGTTGCTGTTAAATCTTCCGTGTTAGTTAACATTTCTTCGACAGCTGCTAAACCTGGAGTAACACGTGGTAATGGACTTCTCAGTGATATCTCACCACTGGTACCACGCAATCGACGTTCTTCAAGTTTCGTTGAGCAACCCCCTTGCTCACTGTTTTCAGTATTCATTGGAATAAAACGATATTCTCCTTCGAAAAAGTAATCCCTGTAATCTTGCGTTACATTCATCAGTGTCACTGTAAATCTAATTTCTATGACGTTTGACGTTAGACTCCTCAAAACGATTCTCTCACTCACGTTTGAGCACAAACAGTCGCGTATCTGCAAATAGAAAGATAAAATGTTAAAGTGGGATCTTATAATATTTTTCTGGAAATATTTCAATCGTTTGCGCGTTTAATGGGTTGGATATATTTTCCAATGAAATTAGATATTCTTTCTTTAATCGATTTTTTATACAAACTATTGAAATGTATACAGAAAAAGGAATAAGAAGAATCAATGGGAAGCTTATATTTCACATGGGTCTTCTTTGTGACTTACCAATTCAACCTCGTGCCAAGGATACTCAGCAATGACGAGTTCAGCAATACCAAACTTTCTTGGCCCGCCAATACGTCTATCGCAAGTCCATCGATTGACGAGTGGATCTATGTAAGAGGAACAGATCTTATCACCGAATGAAGCTTTGTCAATGGACAACTCTATTCTGTGTTCGGGTTCAGACTCGAATCTATAAACACAGCTGAGATTTTGCGTGCCACCTCGACCATAGAGAAATACGCTCTTAGGAGATGTGAACTTTCCAAAGTTGGAGATTATTGATAACGAAGATGATGATGATGACGATGACGATGATGACGATGATGTGGAAGACGTAGAGGAAGTTGGAGACGCCATTGAGAAAACGTGATTGCAGGATGTGGCTTCGTGCACAAATTCATAACGCAATACGAAGCTTATCGGATAAAGTGCACTTCCTTGACGTAAAATGTGTTCCAAAGTAAGATCCCTTCCAGTTGAAACGTAACTCTCGGTCAAACTGCAAGGACGCGTATGACGACTGCTATTACGTAAAAGACTATGATCGCAAAGTCTTGGTACGTCGTCTTTACAAAATTGGCCCATCAGTGTGATATTCTGAAAGAATATTACTCGATCCAATTAATGAGTTCATCATAAAGGAAAAATGACAATTTAGATATTGTAAAGGTTTCTATATTAAACTGAAACTTATTTCTACATGATCATGTTTTAGTTTGAATTGTTAGGAAAATTTCCGTTAGGCCACAGGTGTTACTTTGTATTGTAAAAATAGTTGAACTGTCAGTCACTGATGACTGACGTGGCTCCTAAACGTGTGTTAAATGTTTTCAAAATATAATTGAAAATCTGTGATAAAAGTTAGTCGTTGAAATATTTTCAAGAAATATGATCACGTATCGTTGTACAATCGAAACATATTGTAAATTTTTTGTTTGTCTACCTTTCTCGTTGTAACAAGTTTATTCGAAGCATGATCGCCATCCCATATCAACAACTTCGCGTTACAATCTGCACCAGTATGAAGATTCGCGGCAAGTTCTGCACTAGCTGCATAATACTTGACGAAGGAAAGCCAAACTATCTCGTTTAGTTTTCCTTGAAAGTGATAACGGCAAGTTGTATTCGGCGGAAGTGAGTGCTTCGGATTTTCCAGTATTCCCAACGAGCTTTCCTCGCTCGATATATAAAAGTCGCAGTTGTCGTTCTCCTTCACGAAGCTTCGGGATTTTTCGTCGACGAATAGCACCTAAGAGATTTCGATGAATTCGTATTACGATATATATATATATATATATATATATATATATATATATATATATACGATAAAATCGAACTTTAAACTCTTACGGATTTATATATGCATATAAAGTGTTTTTTAAAATAACCATTGGGATTTGAGGAATATATTTTCATATTATATTTTCAACAAATAAATACATTCTTTCCTTGTTTTTTTTTTTTTTTCATTTCTTTTCTTTTCAAATCGAATACAAATTAGATCGATAATTTGTTTGTATCATGTTGAAATATTAAAAGATATTTTGGTATTTACGTATTAACGCCACCGCAGCAAAAATTTCGCTAATGCGCCAATAAAGAGCAATCTTGTTGTTCGCATACAACAACCTTGTTGTTTGTACACAGCAACCGTCAGGGTTTCGTCAGGGTTTAGTCAGGGTTATGGCAACAGTATCAGGTGAAAGAAAATAGAGACTGTTTTGAATCTATGTTGGCCCATTCATTTTCCACCGAAATCCGATTGACTACTTTTTATAAATAAAATGTTTCGAATTTTCAAAGTGTTTTGATTTGAAATAATATTTTGTATTCTATGATTTGTCGCAACAATTTAAGATGTAGATTGGCGCATTAGCGGAATTTTTGCTGCGGTGACTTTAATACGTGCGTACCGATATTTTTAATAATTTGAAAACAAAATAAACCTGACAGAACGTTGTATAGAATAAATTCTATCAAAAATTGTAATTTAAAAGAAAAGAAAAAGAAAAATATTGATGAAATTAAAAAAAAAAAAAAGACCCACACAAAAACAGAGAATAATTTTTAGAAAAGGTTAACGTGAAAAAATTCAATTTCGTTTGAGAAGTTTGAATTTTTATCGTTCGAGATTTGTTTGATTTTCAACGAAATATTTTTCTTTTATTTTCAATCTTGTTGAAACGTAGGATAACTACAACAACAACAAAAAAAAAAAAGGATACAGAACGTCAAAGAAAGAAAAAAAGAAAAGAATGGAATAAAGTTTGTAATAGAAAATGTTGAATCTCACCTGAACTTCAAGCTCGAATCCTGGAAGAAACGACAAAGGTACAGGGTGAAATGGATTATCGTATGGGGAGGTGTGAAATTCCAAAAGCATTGTGTTGTGACTACTGACTATATCCGGTACTGCGTCTCCTCCGCACAATCTCACGAGTACTCTGTCTGATGTTGAACCACCGTCGTATACGGTTAAGTAATCTTGTACTATATTACACTGATCCCAAACTCTGTGAACAAATAAATCAAAAGAATTAGAAAAAAAAAATATATATATATAAAAAAAGAAAAAAGTAAGAACAAAATGAACATTCATTTTATATAATATTATATAATATCTTAATATATATATATATATATATATAAATTACGTGTCACATTGTTTGTCCGCAATGGACTCCTAAACTACTGAACCGATTTTAATCAAATTTTCCACACTGTATGCAGTTTCATCCAACTTAAAAGATAGGACAGTTTATATCTCCATTTATAATCGCAATATTATTTTATTGCGAATTATTTGTTGTTTATTAACAAACAGTCATGATTATTTCTGTTAGTTCGATAAGATTCTAACAGATGGCGGGTATAAGGTAATTCGTTGACTTAAAGACGTGTGTATCGTGTATCGGACTGATTGTGAGCCACATACATAATAATATAATATATTTCAGAAGTGTATTATTATTTAAAAAAAAACCCAATATATATTTTCTACCAAATTAAAAACGAATTATCAACAAAACCATAATGACAACGACTACCATTATTATCTCTTTTATATAAGGTTGTTATCAACGTTTTTGTAGTTAAATGAATTTCTGTTTGATAGAATAAACGAGACCGTGCGAGATCTTTTTTACGATTATATGTATTCACCTCATGAACATTTTTGTTCATCAACTAGAACATCACTGATCTCCTCTTTCTTTTTTTTTTTCCAACTCACAGCTTGTACAACTGGATTATACATTTGTAGAAACTTTGAAAGATTTATTATTAAGAGTGGGGGGACATATGATACGGGCGAGAAATTTAATTCGATTTTAAATTCCCGGTCGCGTCCACAACACACATATATATATATATATATATATAGATGTATACAATGGTGTCTCCTCACCCCTAAATATTCATACATACATTCGTATATTTCTGATGGGACTAAAAGTCCCGCCAATTTCAAATTACGTTTGCCTGTTCGCATAAATTATGCAAAACGTTCTATCTAGTAAATTGAAATTTTCGTATCCCCTATTGACGACAGACAAGTAAAGCTTTCATTTTATTAATGACAATTATCGTTTATTATACTTCATATCTATAATTATTGCCATTATTATAATGTATCATCATAATATATCGTTTCATCTCATTCAACCACGAATTGTGTTTTAAATTTTTATTTTATTTTATATTTTTTCATTATACTTTGTTTTTTATATCTTTCGAATAAAAATGAAAAAAAAAACAAAACAAAAAATAATAATATTTTTACGAAATGTATACCTCGTTTACGTGGTTGTTTAACATTAGGAAAAACTCATTGCTCGAAAAGGGTTGACACTAGACCTACTGACCTATTTCCACGACATCAGTTCTTGAAAAATTAAAAAAAAAAAAAAAAAAGAGAAAAGAAGAAGAAGAAGATGAAGGGTAAAAAAAAAGGTTTATTTTTTATGATTAATCGTGGTTTCAAACCTACTTTGGTGTTTGCAATGGTATTATAGTACATACTTAGTATTTAACATCACAACTATTGCCCTACTTTTATTAACCTTTAATGATTTACCTTATTTGTGAAATAAATTGCTGAACGAGCTGATTATTAAAGTTATTTATAAACAACTACAAATATATATACAATATAATAATTGTAATTATTTATTTAATAATTATAAAAATGCACGCTTGTTAGAATGCAACCCTCCATACACACGGATACTACAGATGAACAAAATATTTTGCTCGTTATATTATCCCTCTAATTTATTTTATATTACTATATATATATATATGTATATGTTAATAAATCAATTTGAACAAGTCCCCATCAAATTATTTTTTCTCAAATTATTTTTAACTACATCTTAATCATCGTGCATTCAACATTATGATCTTCAGATAAAAAAAGAAACAATGTTTATTTTATTTATTAATAGTTAAAGAGATATGACAAAATTGATTAGATTTTTACGACTAATTTCTGAATAAAATGATCGTATATAAACAAAAAAATTTAGAAAGAGTATAATAGCTATATTACCCCATCGTTAAAATTTCACGATCAAATTTTATTGATTTAATCTCATTGTCAGTAGATAATAACTATTTTAACGATTTCCCTTATTTGTGAAATAAATTGCTGAACGAGCTGATTATTACTAAAATACTAAAAATATAATAATTATAAAAAATGTGTGCCTGTAAAAATGCAACCCACCAGACACATTTTTAAAATGTTGCTTGCGAGCGCCATCTACTGTGACGGAATTTTTTTACAGTTCAAACTGTGTTTATACACGCGTGTATTACGAGTTGCCTATCTTTCGGGTAGAACAAAAAATTCCCCTCCCAACAGATGTCGCTCGCAAGCAACATTTTCAAAGCGTGTCTGGAGGGTTGCATACCTACAGGCGCAATGTTTTTCTAAAAAATGATAAAACTTGAACATTAATTTTGTAATTAGCATATTTTTAGAATAACATATAGTATCTCATAAATATAAAAATAATAAAAGACTAGAAAATTGAGACTGATTCATGATTTTTGTTTATTGCTACCTGTCGTCTTTTCAAATCACTCTCACCCCCGTTCTAAAGAAGTTTTCACTTAAAAAAAGAAACATGTGCGCAGATCACACGTGTTAGAAGTGAAATCTTCAATTAAATTAAGTTTCGAGAGAATGACACGAATACAAAATATCTGGTGTAGGATAATTGTATTCTTTTCTTATTTAGTATCGTGGCCGTTTCATAGCCGCCTACCGCTCCGTTACATTTTTTCAAATCACACCCATTCTAAAGAAAGTTTTCACTTTAAAAAAGATAACTTACCTAAGTATACGTTGACTTCTGTCATATTTGACAATCTGATCCTTGATGTGTATTTTGTGACTGTTACGTTGACTGACAGCAAGAAGTGCTCTGTGCCCAGGTGGTGCACGATTTTGTTCAACGCGATAGTAACAGGTGACGTTCCTGGGATAAACGCCAGGATAGTTCGGTGACTGTAGACGACAGACACGTGTGTCGCATTTGGTTAATACGCGATCACAGTAGGTACCATTTACCAATTCACCTCGCCAAGTAGCCATACTCGTGTTCCCATACCTTAGATGTGCTTCGCTTCGTCTTAGAAACTTGTACGACAGTTGGAAGTCGAAGTTGTAACCTATACCCTAAAATTTAAGATTATTAGCATCAATTTCTAACTATTATTATTATTATTATCTTCTATCTTCTCTATTCTCCTTTCTCTCTCCTTCTTCTACACTGAACTCTCGTTTACTTCCTTAGTTGCCCCACCCGTTTCATTTTCCTAAGATTATTGAGATGGATTAATTGGAATAATTTGATCAACGATGAGAAGGATTTCTCTCTCCCTCCCCCTTCCACCGCCCTTTGCCAAATTATTCTCCTTAGTGATGAGTAATCTCATGTTTCAAGATGAAACGTTTCATCTTCAATTACAATACGCGTACATAATTTTGAACTATTAATAATCCCATATATTTTTTTCTTTTTTTTGAATTATTCTTTTACTTATAATTTTTGTTAAATAATTATTTCAGTTCACTGTTGTTAATGATATTAAATTTTGCATCTAATGATCGAGAAATTATTAAGAAATTTAAAAAAACGTATATTGTTTTACAAATACAAACTCTATTTGAAGTAATATTAAATATATATTTAAATTACTGAAACAAAAGTATGGGTAATTAGTCATTCAGTTAAGTGATTATTATCAGAAATAATTCTTTAACTATCAATTATTTCAATGAATGTTAGAATTTTTGTTGACACATTTAATATAAAGGTTTTTACAGAATAAGTTGTTGTGAGAATAGAGTTGTCGTTAAGAATAAGGGTTGGTGGTAGTTGTGGTATCTGAAATTGCATTGGATCTAAAGAAAGACTCGTTTACCTCCTCGGGCAAGCGTTGCAAGTAAAGAGTGAGATTGATTGAGGGTGTTTCACTGTAATAGACCGTGTAACCCCAAGCACTGCCACACCATTGTCCACCTGTCGCTGGACGACCCTCTTCGCGAATACTCATGAAACCATCCGGGCATCCTTCTGACGTGAAAGATTGAAATCGACCAACCGTAAACGTGTCGAACGTTAACTGTAAAAAGAAAAATGTCATTTGTCCATTAACTGTATTATTCAATTACACACGAAATTCCTATTATTATTATTATTATTAACATTAAGACATCCGATGGCTCCACGTTGGTGCCATGCGAAAACTTTTGGGTAAGTGCTGGTGGATTCACGTTGGTGAATCCATTCGATAATTATCGCTCAAACGGACGTCATAGTATTAATAATAATTTATTATATCATAGATAACCTTCATTTAATGTATAAATTACTTTAGTTATTAAAATATAATCGGAAAAGTGAATTTTCATCGAACCATTTACGAAAGTTATTTCATCGTTAACATCGAACGTTGCATCTTTGTTTGCTGATCAATTTGTTTATGTTACATATATATATGTGTGTGTGTGTGTGTGTATGATAGAGAGTGGTTAACGCAGAGGAAAATCCATTTTAATCTGTAAGGTAAATGGACGTATATTTTGCGAAGTACTTTAAATCGACGAAAAAGATAAAACAAAATAAAAAGAGAGAAAGAGAGAGAGAAAGTGATACGCACAAATTTGTTCGAAGAATTTGCCAATTGAGAAGAGGGGAAGGATGATTCATATAAAAAAAGGTTCCAATACAATTGGTAAATTAAACGAAAGAGAGAGAGAGAGAGAGAGAGAGAGAAGTAAAACAAACAAATTTACGAAATGCATTGGCATGATGAAATATTTTTATACGAAAAATTTCCGATTGGCTACGTTTTACCGTACTACCTTGTAGATTAAAATAGGCCACCTTTCCTACACATACACATAACACTTATACACATATGTAAATGCATGTAAATACATGTATATATAAATAGGTGTATGTAATATGTGTAGGTGAATATTCGAGGTGAGGGAATATTTTAGTTGGCACGCGAACCCTTTTAATTTGCCTAGCGGATAGAAAAGAGAATAAGAGAGAGAGAGAGAGAAATAGAGAAAGAGAAAGATATGAAAAGAGATGAGAGATGAAAATCGTGAGAAAACGGAACAATAAATTTTCGGTATTCTAACGGGAGTGGCCAGGAACCTTCGGGCTACGCCCGTGTCTGACCCGTGACAGTATCTTTTCACTTGAAACTCCTACAGTCAGCGTTTCCTTAATTTTCTACAACGTATACATATGTATTTTTATACCCCTATGTATATACAAGGTGTTTCAAAATACATAGCAGTATATATATATATATATATATATATAACTTCAAGAGGCTATATACTTTTTATAATTAGAAATAAGAAAAACAAGGTTCATATTTTATGTTCGATGTGACCTCAATTTCTGAATTGTAGTGAAATGATATTTCTAAATTTATACCTTGTATATTTTGAGACAACCTGTAAGTTTAGTCAGGAAGAAAAATAAGTGGACAGGTATACCAAGGAGAAAGAAGATATCAACGAAATTTCAACGAAAATAACAAAATTCATTATATACGAGATAAATCAAAAATATGATAGACAATATAAATGATAGAAGATTTATTTAGTGATATATATATATATATAATTATATTGATTAATAAAATCATAAAAAGAAGAGACTAACTTCTTAGAAAAAATAATATAATTAATTTTATTTCATCATTGAAATGTTTAAATAATTATTGTGATTTATTTTTATATTTTATTTCAAAGATTTACCCGCGGGGGGTGACACCTTGTGTGCATGAATGATAATATTAAAAAATTTAATTGAAAAATACGAAAAAATACTTCAAATAAAAATTCGAATGCAATCATTCGAACGGAAAGCGAATTTTTCAAAGAAAAAAAAAAAAAAGGTTTCGTGCTTTATTTATTCCATTTATTGTTCACGCATTTATTTCTTTCATTCAATTTTTTGTATTTTTTTTTTTTTTTTTTTTTTTTTTTAATATTATTATATTCAAACGAATAACGTTATTTGTTTTTTTTTCTCTCTTTATATAAATAACATTTAGTTCGTAAAATCTGTATACACTTAAAAAGTGTCAGATATTCATAAATTCATTATTATCAAAGTTATATATTATTTATATTTTAATCTTATTATAAAATCGTATATCACGTTCATAGGAATCCATTATGGTTAGAGTACAATTATATTTTAAATACTGTTATTTTTGATTATAAAAATAAGTATCATAGTATCAGAAGTAGAATAATTTATTAAATAATATTGTTTCTACTTTTTTTTAGAATTATTTATTAAATAATTATAAAAAATGTGCGCCTGTAAGTATGCAACCCTCCAGACACACTTTGAAAATGTTGCTTGCGAGCGCCACCTGTTGGGACGAAATATTTTTTTCTGCCTGAAAGATATGCAACCCCGTAATACACGCGTGTATTAACAGTTTGGACTGAACAAAAATTCCGTCTCATTAAATGGCGCTCTCAAGTAACATTTTCAAAGTGTGTCTGGAGGGTTGCATTCCTACAGGCGTAATGTTGATTTGAAATAATGATAAAAATTCAATTAATTATGCATATTTTTAGAATAATAAAAATTGATATTATTTATTGTTAGACATCTAATAATCGTCCTAAAAATATATATTATATATATCGTATATTTATTTATTTATTCTTACCTGAACTAAATCACCGAGATCAGAACCGGCGGCAGTGAAGTTGAGATGACACAAGAATGGCAGATGATCCTTCCTCGGCCGACGGACTTCCATTCTGTACGTCCGACCGACATCACCGTACAATGTTCGGTTGCATGCTACAACAAATTTATTTATTTATTTTTTTTTTTTTTATAAACTATACGAATTTCAACATCTATATTATTTCATTTCAAATGTTATCGCACAACAAAACGAAAGAACAAAAATAGTACAGAACTTTACAAAAGTTATATTAAATTAACAAACATTAATAATTATTTATTTATAACTATAATTATATTTATAATAAATGAAATGATAGAAATGATGATTGATTTGAAAATATTGTATGAAATCTTGTTTCGATTTTAGGATCCGTTTTGTTTTCTTTCTTTTTTTAATCTATCGTGTTGTTTAAAATGATAAAAGGGAGAGAAATGAAAAAAAAAATAAACAAATAAAAATATATATATATCATGACATGATGTTATTGCTTCGTTTCGATATTTTGAAATGTTAATAACAAACGGTCCGATTGCGTTAAAACTAATAACAACGTGAAGTCTTGTTATGAACGACGAACGATATCTATGTACGTACGTACATACATATATGTTCATATACAGATACACAGGATGCACGTACTATGTTTTATGTGTGTATATGTGTATGTATGTGTGTCTATATATATGTTAGCTTTCATAAAAATTTCACTCGCGATTCGTCCGAGTGTACCGATAGAATTTTAACTGCATCTATGACTGGTCGAAATCCAATCGGACGAATGATATCACCTAGCTGTTCGAATTTTCGCTGACCGTTGCTTGCTACGACGTAATTAGATCAGTTCTTATCACGAAAGAGAGAGAAAGAGAAAGAGAGAGAGAGAGAGAGAGAATAGAAAAGAAAGAAAGAGAGAAAAAATAAAAATCAAACGAACGACAACTATGAGTTTTGACATTCGTCTGATTGTTCTATGTTGTATACTATGCACGTCAACATTTTCCTATTCCTTTTTGTTCTATTTTATTCACATGCATGTGTACATACGTATATATGTACGTACAAGAAGATAGATTAACGATAACGTCAAAGAGAATACAAAGAAGAATGGAGAGAGAAAGAGAGAGAGAGAGAGTTGTGTTGGCAAGTTTTAAACCAACATATTTTTGAAAGAACAAAAATATAAAAAGAAATTGAGATGTGAAACGAATATTTTTCCTAAACCAACAAAACTAAAGAAAAGACAAAAATTATTACACATATTTGGTTTAAAAAATAAAATAACTAATAAATAAATCTGTAATTATTTTTATTTATTTTATTTTGTTTTATTTTTGTTACCAAAAATTTACCTTTTTTGCAAACCTCGCGTATGTTATTAATGGATTGTTATCTCGTAAAATAAAAAATAAAAATAAAAGATAATTAATAAATATATTATAAAATAATAAATATTTTCCTAAACAAAAACAAACACAACAAAATTATTATATATTCGGTTTAAATAAAAAAAAAAAATAACCACACACGCATTTTATACATTTTATTTTTGTTTTGTTTTTTTTTTTTACCCAGAAACCTTTTTAAATAAACCTCTCACGTGTGTGTAACGGGTTTTTATCTAATAAAATAAAAATACAAACAATAAATAAATATATTATAAATATAATTACGAGTGCAATATCGTGGCTCGTCGGATTTGTCATCGCAATCATTTTCCCCATCGCAATATTTGTCCTGTGCAACACATTGGCCAGTACCACAAAGATACTCGGACGGTTTGCAAACGATCGTATCGGTGATTTCGGTAGACGTGCCGCTAGTTTCTGGGCTACTAGGGGATGATACCTCGGATGATGTCGTTCTAAGATTGCCAGGATTGTCCGAGGATATACTTGAACGAAAACTAGCGGAGCCAACCACGATCGAGGCCGCGATCGCGGCTGCGATCAGCAGCAACCGCCGGCACACCAACATGCCCCCTCACCCTGTAAAAAAATATATCATATAGAATAAAGGGTTGGTTCATTTTCTAACTCATTTAACATCGAATTCAGTAACATTCAATTAATTTCATTTTTATTATGGTTATATATTTGTATTATATTTAGATTATAAAAATAATTATATATTTATCTTTTCTTTCTTAATAATATATAAATTATGTGTCACGTTGTTTGTCCGCAATGGACTCCTAAACTACTGAACCGATTTTAATCAAATTTTACACACTGTGTGCAATTTCATCCAACTTGAAAGATAGGATAATTTATATCACAATTTATAATCGCAATATTATTTTATCATTTGTTTATTAACAAAGAGTCATGATTATCTCTGTTAAAAATGAAAGATTAAAGCACCATTGCAGTATTTTCTTTTTTTTATATTCAAATAAAATCATTTCAAAAAGTAAACAAAATATTTTATGTTTCTACTTGGAAAAATAAATCTTTCAATAGTATTTAAATATTACTTAGATGAATTAAATAAAAGTGTTCAGTGTTCAGTAGAAAAATGTCTATATGGTCAGACATCAGTCAAATAAAATTGTCATCTTTTAAAAATGTCTGACCATATAAAGGTTGGTTCTACTTAAAAATGACTGATCATACTCTCCCTTATGATATATATGTATATATAAGATTTGTCTATTTTTTTTGTATTAGCCATAAATAAACAAATATTTACCTACACGTGTGGAATAATTTGAAAAAGAACATTTTTAGCGACATATCGTTGACACGACATAGAAATGTGCAAAGTACGTCTTCCTCACTTTCATGCTTCTCACCCCTTTACCCACACCCCCATACGTTATTATTCCAAGGAGAAGAGTAGTTGCAGCAGTTCACCCTTTTACGTACCCTTTGCGTTCAATCATTCATGACGCGAACTTGGCTCTGTGAATTGCTAAAATAAGAGGGGAAAAGTAAAAAAAACAAAATAAAAAAAAATAAAAAAAAAAGAAGTAAGAGAACAGTCTAGGAAAAAAACGAAAACGAAAAAAAATATAAAAAAGTAATGGGCATGTAATAATAAATAATTACCATAGAAAATATCTGCTAATAAAAGAAGATACAAATTAATAATAAAAAATAATAATAGTTATAGTAATAATTATTGTAAAATGATTTTAAGATTTACGAGAGGAGAGATTTGTTATTCGGTGAATGAACAATAAAAATAAAAAAATAAATAAATTACTTAAATAATAAAACAAGAAGACAATTACTTCTGAAACAATATACATATTTTGTTCCGTTAATTTTTCCTTTCTCCCCTTACAATTTTTTACGACAACTATATTGGTATATAAATAACAACAAAAAATTGTTGAATATAAAAATAAGAAAAAAGAAAAAAAAAAGAAAGAATAAGAAGAGTCATGTGTAGTCTATGTTATCTTGAACGCGTATATAAATGAAAAACGTATTACATAGGACGCAAACAACACACGTTAAGAGGGTTTATGTGTATATATAAGAGGCTAATATCAAAGTATATATACATATAGTATATATAGTATATAACACATATATACTATATAAAATGGTATACATCTCACTGTCGGTGGACGAACACTGGTAAGAGGAAGCCTGATAAAACGCAACAAGATTTAAGCAAGAAGGTGCTTTCGCGTGGCACGGTCGACGTTAAAGGCCCTGTTTATTAAGTTGGAGGAAGCGAATCTGGGCCAAACCCGCGAGAACGTGTAGCGGAAAGTAGAATATGGTAATTTGGACAGCGGCAACTGCCTCGCTTCGCAAGTAAATACTGGAGAGTCAGTATGAATGTCACTTAAATTACGCGCTCTGGGAAACTCACGTTCTCTTGGGGCCGATCGAGTACCGAGTTATGACTCTGTGAGTCGTTAACTCGTTAGGATTTCAACTATATATGTGTGTGTATATATATACTTCTTTTCAAACAAAAAAAAAATAAATAATAATATATATAAATATAGTTAATTATCTAGTAAGCGTATTTTATTCATTTTGTCTTCCATTACGTAGAAAAGAATTTCAAGTTTTGTTTTTGTTAATATGATTGATATAGTAAAATGTATTGTTTGTTGTTAATTTGATCAAATACTTTTTTTATTTTTAAAATTTTTATGGCACTATGAAATGTTATATATTTAGTATTACGCCTGAAGATAGGCAACCCTGTATACTGAATGATTTGCTTAGCCCCTTAAGATAGGCAATAAACCAGATATACGTATAAGAAAAACTACAAGATTTCAACTATATGTGTTCGTGTGTATACACATTTCTTTTCAAATAAAAAAAATATTAATTAATTATTAATTATTTATTTAGTATTGCGCCTGGAGATAGGCAACCCTGTATACTGTAAGATTTGTTCAGCCCCTTAAGATAGACAAACAACCAGACATACGTATAAGAAAAAGTACTTTTTAAATGAAATTATCAGTGTTGCCGATTTGTACGAGTTATACATTTCGAATAAATATATTTTTATTGTATACTATAAACAATTGTTAATAATAAATGATTAACTTTGTTTTAAAAACAAATTATCATCAATGCCAACCAAGAATGCATTTTCGTGGATTATTGCAAATCGTAAATACTAAAAATTAAAAGCGATTATCTTAAAGGAAATAGTGTAATGAAAATATAAATATAACAATAAATAAATAAAAAAAAACAACTGTAAATAAAAAAACAAAACGTAAAATAAAAAAACCAAAATAAACGATGGAATAACTTACACGGATTAATAAACTAATATACACATATATGTATACAAATTATATAATATATGGACATATATATATATATATATATATATATATATATATATATGTATGTATGTATGTAATATATAAACGTAGATTTTTATTTTTTGTTGGTCGTGCATAAAGTTTAATTAATGCACCGGGTTGTTCGTAGCTACCAGTATTTCCTCCATCCATGGTATGTATGTATGTATGTACATACATATATAAAAATGTTTATAAGCCGCGACCGGATTTTCTGTCATATTCAGATAAAACTTTGCGGGCCCATTGTAGAAACGGCTCAGTCGGACGTTGCACGAATTTAAAACTTTGCGGTGGATATACGTTTTTTCTATTTCTTTTTCTCCCACTTTTCCAACCCTTTTATTTTTCTTTTTTTTTTTTTTACCCACTCCCAATGCTTTCCCTTCTCTCTCTCTCTCTCTCTCTCTCTCTTTCTTTCTTTCTCTCTTTTACTCTTACTCTATTTTTTTTTTTTGCTTTTTTTTATGACTCAAATTCTCACACCATCTGGTATTCGCCAGTTTCTCTCTCTCTCTCTCTCTCTCTCTCTCTCTTTCTCATTCTCTTACGTTGATGGTGCTTTACCAAAGCTTCTCCCTTTTTAACTCATCGAGCTTTAAATTATCTACCTTGCGGTTTTATGGCATAAAAAGAGAGGCGGAGATAAAGAGAGAGAAAAAAAAATTAAAAAAAGAGAGAGAGAGAGAGAGAGAGATAAAAAAAAAAGAAATAAAAAAATAGAAGTACATACGATTTTCGTAGTTACTGCACAATTTTCATCGTCGTGCTTTTACTTTAAACATATTTATATATATATATATATATATATATATATTTTAATTCTTTTTTGTTAAATGATCAAAATTCCTTTCTTTCCTATCACTGAAAAATTTGTTTCTATTTTTTTTTTGGGGGGGGGGGGAGGGATGGGTGTTTTAAATAAAACAAAGAAAATCAACGAAAATTGTACAAAAAATTCTCTCAACGTTATCCAAATAGAATAAAATAATAATAATAATTATTATTATTATTAATTGAAATTAGGAACACGAAAGTTCATTTGGGTCCTGTGGAAGAAAATGTGTGTGTGTGTTGTTTTTTTATAAGAAAGAAAAAAAAAGTATCGTTCAAAATTGTACATTGAATTGATAAGGGGTGTTTTATCAATCATGTGTGATTTTACAATACTTTAAAAAAAAAGGTTGAACTTCATTTGTAATCGTACGAGACGTCGTCTTCGTACAATAAGCCAATCACACGCGTTTCTCCTGAACCCCTTGGACCTATCGGACTTTTCGTAGATTCTGAGCATGAGAGTTTTGTTCTTTTTCTTCCTTTTTTTCTTTTTTTTTTTTCTTTTTCTTTCCTACCTTCCATTCTTTCTTTCCTTTCTACGGTGTGTTCTACCTTTCGTCAAAAATCAACGCGTTTTCGTAGCAAAACCTTTCTTCGAATCAATCCCATGGAAAAGGGCCAAAGAAAAAGGTAAGAAAATAGACGAAATAAAATGAAACCTAGGGAGTGGACGGGTATAGAAAATTCGTTTTAACGTTACACACACACACACACACACACACACAAACAAACATATATATATATATACAATTGTGAGTTCTGTAATCAAACTCATTGTAGTCGTAGACGAAGTCACTTTTACACGTACACGTGAATGCACAATTCGTTGTATACGCAACAAAATGATAGAACGTTGTTAGTAAATGTTAAAAAAAATACAAAAAACATATGTTTGTTTTTATTTTTTATTATTAGAAATATCAAGGGTTATTAGATTTGTTTTGAGGGGGGAGAGAAGGGAAGGGAAGGGAAGGGGTGTGTGTGTGATTTGATCAAATAGTAACAAAACTAAAACTAAAGAAACAAAACGTAACAAAAAAGAATATTATAAATGAATTAAATATAAATAATAAATAAATATATAATAAATTAAAATATATGAAATATTAATAAATAAATTAAATATAAATGATAAATAAAAATATAATAAAATAATATTAAATAAATTCAATACAAATATAATATATCACAAATATATAATAAATTAAAATATAATAAAATATAATAAATATATAAATATATAAATAAAATAAATAAATAAATATATAATAAATTAGAATATATAAAATATTAATAAATAAATTAAATATAAATAATATATCATAAATATATAATAAATTAAAATATAATAAATAATTAATGTTAAAGTTTATTTAGAAAATATTCCCTAGAAACATACGTGTGTATGCATACCAATAATAATACGTACTATACTGAAAAAAAAAAAGGTTTAGAAGGTTGGGATAGGAACAATCTTGTTGTAATCACCTTGGAAATCGGTTTGATGACCATGACGTGGTTGGAATAAAAGTAGGATGAGAGTAGGCAAGGACTATAGTACGGACTATGAAAAAGTGTTCTTTTAGACGATCCAACATTAAAAGAAAAAAAAAGAAAGAGAAAGAGAATAAGAATAAAAGGTTTTGGAAAAGAAAAAAAGAAAGAAAGAGAAAGAGAAAAAGAAAGAGAAAGAGAGAGAGAAGGAGAGTTAGGTTAAATTGCCCGAATCAGGCTGGAAATTGGGTCGGTGCACAAGAAAATCGACTGCAGATTGAGAGGATGCGAGTATCTTTGATCGACCGTAGGTTTCCATCGATTTAAAATTGGGAAGTAATCGGGTCGGAGAAGGAACTAAAGGAACAAGAGGGGGAGAAGGGGTGGAGAGCTAGCTGAAGGGTTTGGGAAAGAATAAGAAGAAGACTAAGCTAAGAAAATGAATAGGACTTTTGGTAAGACGTTTGTTGTTGCAGAGAATGGAAAAACCAAACAGAAAGGAAGAAAAAAAGAAAATAATAATTAGATGAGATTGATTGATTTACAAAATACGAATAAGAAAATGAAACAAGATAAAGATAGAACAAAAATAAAAAAAATAAAAAAAATAGAAAATACAAGAAAGGAAAGAGAACAAAAATATGTGTGTAGATCACACATGTTGTACGAGTACGACAGTCAGAAATTTGAAGTAAAGAATGGTAAAATGATGCTCACTTTGAGAACTAATTATACCCATAAAAATAAAACGTAGATACCACTAATGGGTATTGGTGGATTCCTTGAACATTTCTACATTTGCAGAGTATAATTAGAATACCGTCAATGGTCTACAGTAGGCTCTGGAGGATTTGTTTTGATGCCACTTTATAAGCTGTGGTTGGCTGTGAGAGTTGCATTTTTTGATGTTACCCATACGCGATGGTAGGCTGTAGGTTTTGTTTAATCTTTCTAAATTACTATTTTATTATCGTACTATATATTAAACACTTTAAACTATTCTATATTGGGTTATTAATTTAAAAAAACGCTGTTTAATGATACCAAATATGTAATGGAACGAATACAACATCTGAAAGCAAAAATACTAAAATAAGGTGTACTTTAAAAATTAATTATACCCATAAAAAATTAACATAAGTACCTCTACTTGGTATCGATGGAATCCTCAAACCTTTCTACATCTGCAGAACAAAATTAAAATACAGCCAATAATCTACAGTAGGCTCTAGAATTTGTTTAATGCCACCATTAGGTTTCACTAGTTTCTACGAGCTGTACTTCATCTACACTTGAATAGATTTTTGAAAAAACATTGTAAATTATTGACACAATTAAATAAAAAAAAAGACAAAATATAACCTTGAATTACAACTAAAACATTAATAATTGTAATTTGAAAATAATTTGTTACCAACCAATCGGACATTTATTACCAATCATTGTTCATAAATTACTTAATTCGTAATCATTTCTAAAAAGAACAAAAAAAGAAAAAAGATAATTTAAAAGGATGATTACATAAAAGTTGATTGATATGCGTCGGTTAGGAAAGTCGAAGGTTGAATTAGGTGAATTTTCGAGGCTCGGGTTAAGTCTCGATCGTTATTTGACTGGCAGTCTTAAACGACTTTGGGGCTTTTGGCTCGAGTACCTACAACCTTCTTCTGCTATAAGAAGAAGAACCCTACTCTCCTTACCTTCTATCTATCTATCTCTCTCTCTCTTTATCCTAGGCTCTTACCATGGTAAGAGAGAAAGAGATAGAGAGAGAGTGAGAGATAGAGATAGTGGTTATACTTCGTTGGTTGCTGCTGCTCTCTTTCGCTACTGGTTGATATACAACCATGGCTGGTGCTCGTTTCCAACGATTTATCATCATGCTGAAGGGAATCGTCCAAATTGTTATGTCCTTATAAATATATATATATATTTCTGTTCTATTTAATTTCTTTTTTTCGGTCATATATATTTATTATATATAATAAATTAACGTGTACGAACAATTGTTGTCTGTAATTATCTTTAATAATGTAATAATAGGAATGATGTTTTGTTTTTCTCTTCTTTTTTTATCATCCGTAAACCTTACAGTCCCTTTACGACCCTTTAAGTATTATCTTTAAATATATCTTAAAAGAAATATCTTATCATAAATCGTAAATAAGCAGATAGATCGTCGTAAATAACACAAGACTTTAAATTAGTCTCTGGGCGCCGTATCAGCGCCAATCGAGTTGCCACTTAAATCTCCAGTACAAAGTGTTTTATTATTAGTATTATTATACAGAATTACAACATCTTGAATTTATTTAATCTTTTTTATTATGATACATATGTAAGAAAGTAAAAGACAATCCATTATTTTGTTATTTGATGGGGCTAGGGTCTTTTTTTTTTTGGTCATAGTGTTCGATGCTTGTGTGTTTTAGTATTTGGGGTTGTTTTTATTAGGGTCGTTGTAAAGATTTGAGCACCCTATAGTAGTTTAATCTTGTTTATTATGATACATATATATATATACTAGGGGTGCCCCCGATACACACGTCTTTAAGTCAACGAATTGCCGTATACCGCCATCTGTTAGAATCTTATCGATCTAACGGAGATAATCATGACTCTTTGTTAATAAACAAATAATAAAATAATATTGCGATTATAAATTAAGATATAAACTATTCTATCTTTCAAGTTGGATAAAACTTCACACAGTGTGTAAAATTTATTTAAAATCGGTTCAGTAGTTTAGGAGTCCATTGCGGACAAACAACGTGACACATAATTTATATTTATATTAAGATAAGGGATAAATTAAACATTATTTTAAACATAAAACAGTAAATTATATTATAAGTGTTAAATAATTATGCATTAGTGTTATAATACGATTATTAATTAAATAAAAAATATAAATATAATAAAAATTATTAATTGAAATAAAAAAAAAATTAGGATATAAATTTAAATAATAAAAAAAACCACGTATCTCTATTTTATTAATAGCAACACACATTGATGGATTTAATTTGAAATTTATTACGATTACAATAACATCAGATTTCCTATTTTTTTTTTTTTTTTTTTTTTTTTTTTTTTCATATATAAGTCTGGCAAAATAATAGAAGAATGGTTCGTCATAGTAAACCGAGATTCCCTCTCTTTCTATCTCATTCTTTCTCTAGAAGGTAGAAAAAGTTTTATCGAAAGATTTTTGGCAAAGCCAGTTTACTCCTTCTACTTCTCTCTCTCTCTCTCTCTCTCTATCTCTATCTCTCTCTCTTTCTCCTCAGAGGCTAGGGGTATTGTGTCCGACTATTTTCTCTACTTTCTACTTTTTCCTGGCACTATTCCCTTTTTCCTCGGATTCGTCTAACCTTTTCGCGGGACTCAGGACGCGGTAGGAACGTTTTCTGGATACCGTGTTACTTCGTATAGTGAACTGGCAGGAAGAAAGAGAAAGATAGAGGATAGAAAGGATAAAGAAAGAGAAAGATATATATATATACATATATAGACGAAAAAGAGACCCTTCTATGGAAGCCTTGGTGGATTCCAGACGCATTGCCACACTGAATGCCGAATATTCTGGCCGGTGAGATTGAATGGACTTCTGCTCGCGGGCTATACCACCCGTCAACCCAAAAGAGAAAGAGTGAAAGGAGAGAACGAGAGAGAGAAAGAGAGAGAGAGGGATAGTACCATTCGGGTCTCCAAGTTGGAAGGGAAAAGGGTTTGTCAATGGAGACCGAGCAGTGTGACGAGAAACGATTTTCGACTAGGCCACCACACAATGTTCCTTTCCAACCAATGGCAGAATCCCATTCGAACGTGAGATTCGGTAAGACAAAGTGAACGGGAGCAAACCCCAAATCTACAGGGATGCCATACATATACATATATATATGTATATATGTATACATGGATATATGTATATGACGATGTCGATGCCCGGGAAACTGGTAGTAGATGGATAGTTAGATGGATAGCTTGCTATCTAGATAGATAGATAGACAGATATATATAGACAGAAAAAGAGAGAGAGAGAGAGAGAGATAGATAGATAGAGAGAAGGAACATGGAAGAGATGTTATTTTCAAAATAGAAATTCGAATCGCGCGGGAATCGAAATTTCAACGACGACAGCTCGACGAGTTTTTACTTGTTTCCAATGTTCGACATGCTGGCTTATCGATCGTCTGTTTCCTTTCATTATTTGATTTTTATTTCTATCTCTCTCTCTTTTCTCAGTCTCTCTTTCTTTATTTTATTAATCGAAAATAACGATGAGGTTAAGTAAAACAATTGGATTTTGTCGAAAATGTAAGAATATCAAAAGAATCTTTCCCTTTTACTTTATCCTTATTGGCCGTAAGTCACGTGATTAGTCACGTGACTAGAATAAGTCAAGTGACATACAAATAATTATATGTTATTAATAAATAAATAATTAATAAGTTCATATATAATTGTAATACTTCAAAAAAATGTAAATAATTTCTAATAAATAAGAAGTTATTTTTATAATACTGAACAATTTTCTTGCATATTTATATAAACCATTTATAGGTTAGGATAGTTAGAATTATTAATATAAAAATCTGACGAGACTAGATAAGGGATTTAAAAGGTATTCATATCATAGTTTAAACCATATCCTTTTACTCTAACATATTCTGTAAACTAACCCTTCGAAACTATCCCAAACACACAACTTAGTTTACAGTTTAGTTATCAAAATCTTTTACTTTATATTAACCCTTATTGGTCGTTAGTCACGTGGGAAGTGATTTACAAATACAAATATGTTATATTAATAATTAAATAATTAATAATTTTATATAATTGTAATACTACTTTAAAAAAAAACAAAACCAGTAAATAATTTGTAATAAATAAGAATTTATTATAATACTAAACAATTTTGTTGCATATTAATTAAGTAAATCATTCATAGGTTAGATTATTGATAATAATCAATAAATAAATAAAAACAAATATCAATCAATATAAAAATGATGAAAAAAACATTTATAGATTATCGTTTTTAAACCATTTCATTTTCCTCTACCATATTTTTTAACCTAACCCTTCAAAACCATCCCAGCTACACAACTTAGTTTATAGTTTAGTTATCAAGAACGCAAGAAGAGATCAATCGAGTCTGACCCTTCTCTCCTTTACCCAATCCTTCAACGTTTGAATTCAACGGGGTTGTTAGACGACGTTGTCTTCTCAGAAAACTAATGTTATCTGAGAAGATGAGAAATAGAAATGGAGATAGATTGATAGATAAAACAAGATGAACGAACACACACATTGGGTCAGTTCTAGCTGACATCATTCGGATCTTATCTAAGTCTTGTAATCTTTTTCCATTGGTACGACACGTTCCCATATATGTATATATGTATATATATATATACACTCATCATACATCACCGAACAAGCAAAAGATTTTTATTGTATGTATGTGTGTACATATGTGTGTAATATATTGCATATATATAGATTCCTAGTAGTCCAACTTTTTCTTTTTCTTCTTCTTCTTCTTCTTCTTTCTTGAGAGTCAGCTAAAATATACATAAATACATACGTGTATGATCACGTATGTGTTTTTGTATGAGTGTGTGGATTACTGGAGGACTTCGACCTATGCTTGCAGCAGGCATCCTAGTCTCCCACAACGTCATCGTTGTCCACGTTTCTACGTGCCAGGAACAGCCCCTTCTTTCTTTTCTACCTTTCTCTTTCTCTTCTTCCTTTTTCCTTTTCCATTTTTTTTTTGTATTTTTTTTTTTTTTTTAGTTTCTACCTCTGTTTTCTTCTTTCCAACGTGTTTTACTCAGCCTCAAACCCCCCAAGTTTCTCTACCCGCGTTCTTTCTTCCTTCCTTCCTTCCTTCTTTCTTTATTTTATATATTTCTTTCTTTCTCACACATTTTCTTTCCCTATACCAGTTTACCTCGTACAAAACCATTCTCAACTCAACATACTATCCCTCTTTCTTCTCTTTCTCGGTTTCCTTCAGGGAGTTTCATTCGTTCATAGAGATGAAACTTCGTTCGTTCATTCGTTGGTTCGTTCAGAATATAAGTTCGCAAGTAAAGAATAGAAAAAGATGATTGTTAGATATCTCTGATTAATCTGTGACTTTTTCTTTTTTTTCTTTTTTTTTTGTTTTTTTCATCTTTTTTTTTTTTTTATATTAGTGGTAGAGCGCACATCTCAAAACGAATACTTTTCTTAGTGATTATGACCTTACTTCGGTGATACTTAGTATTTAGAAATGATATATTATAGTATGGTTAATAATATAATAACTATACTATTGTGGTTATTAATATTTCACTAAATTAATATAATATATTTAAATATAATATCTTAATATATCTAAATTACGTGTCACGTTGTTTGTCCGCAATGAACTCCTAAATTACTGAACCGATTTTAATAAAATTTTGCACACTGTGTGCAGTTTCATCCAACTTGAAAGATAGGATAGTTTATAATCGCAATATTATTTTATTGCGAATTATTTGTTTATTAACAAAGAGTCATGATTATCTCTGTTAGTTCGATAAGTATAATATATAAATTAATATATAATAAAAAAATTAACTAAAATAATATATAATAAATATAAAATATATATCGTATTTGTTATTTTTTTTTTAAATTAATATGTAATTTTACCATTATTGTGTTATCTATCGAATAAATAAGGGTAAAGTTGGTAAGGTTGTTTCACAAAATTCAGAAATTTGTGAACATCGGTTAATCCTAGTAGTCAAAGCAATTCAATGACTTTAGAAATAACTTTTTTGAACTGTTAGATTATTCCTTTCTTTTTTTTTCCCCTCATTTTTAAGAACGCAATCAAAGTGCTCAATACATATATCTATACATATACATATATATATATATATATATAAAGTTCTTTCTCTGAGAAAAGATGTCGAGAAATAATAGATCGTTCAGAGTGAAAAGGTGGGTGGGGAGTTTGGTTATAGTCGAAAGAGATACCCTACTACTAAAGTTCTTCGTTTCTTATCCATCTGAGGGTGCATTGGGGGATGATTGAGTGTCCACCATTACTGTTAGCTACTCTCCCTCTTTCTCTCTCTCTCTCTCTTTCTTTGGAAAAGTCCATGCCACGATTTTAATGATTCATTTTAATGTCGAGTTTGGTCAACCTGGGTTAACGTTCAACTCTTATTCTTACGAACTCTTTTTTTCTTTTTTCTTTTTCTCTCTCTTTCTCTTTCTCTTTCTCTCTCTTTCTTTTCACGAAGAGGAACATTTTTATCTCTCTGACTAAATGTAAAAAAATTTTTTTCTTACCCTCATCCTCGGCCAACCTTCACGTTTAAGAAAAAGAAAAGTATTTTATGATTGATGCTACCAAAGTGCTTGACACTGGTACTACGATCTTTTTTCTTTTTCAAGATCTCTTCGAGTTATCGAAATTAACGAACGAAAAGAACAAGAAAGAACAAGAAGATGAAGATGAAGAAGAAATTAACAGTTGAGATAATTTACAATAAATTAAATGAAATTATCGAATATATGAAGAAAATAACATTAAACAAAAATTTTGAAGAGAATTAGACGAGTAGTAGAATAATTTATTAAATATTGTTATTATAATATTATATTAACCTTTTTTGTAATTATTTATTTAAATAATAATAAAAATGCGCGCCTGTAAGTATGCAACCCTCCAGACACACTTAGAAAATGTTGCTTGCGAGCGTCATCTATCGGAATGGAAATTTTGTTCTGCCCGAAAAATAGGCAAGCCGTAATACACGCGTGTATGAACAATTTGAGCTTGATAAAAATTCCGTCCCAATAGATGACGCTCGCAAGCAACATTTTCAAAATGGGTCTGGAGAGTTGCATATCTACAGGCGTAATATTTTTATAAATAATGCTAAAAATTGAATTAATAATTTTATAATTAGTTACGCATATTTTTATAATAACATTTAGTATCTTATAAATATAATAATTATAAAAGATTAATATAAATTGTCCACAATTTGATTGAAGAAGAACTATGACGTTTTGCTTATCACTACCTGTCGCTTTATTGTCGCATTAGTTTTTAAATCATCCCAATACTATACAGAAATTTTCATTTAAAAAAAAATAAAATATAATATAAATTTATATTAATTAATTTAATAAAAATATAATAATCATAATATTCATTTATATTTTACCTTTTTATCTTAAACTTACGTGTATTACGAGTAATGAGGAATATTTGAGTAGAACAAATATAAAGGATGTGTTACTAACAGGTCAACGTAATAACGATTATAATGATAATAAGAATTCACATAAACGTGTCCTCGAGGCGTTTACTCACTTTGAAACAGAAAGAGAAAGACAGAGAGAGAAAGAGAGAGAGAAGGTATATATATTACATGTATTAGAATCTCTGAGTAGGATGCTTATGCATGACAGAAAACGTGGAATAATACTGGACGAATGATACGAATTTCAGAGGATAGATTTGCCGAAGCAAATTATCCGTTACATGATACACAAGAGGAAATCTCTATCTATCTCTATCTCTCTCTCTCTCTTTCTCACTCTCTCTCTCTCTCTCTCTCTTTCTCTTTCTCTATGTGCTGTTTTATAACCAAGAACAGTAGGAAAGCAAAAGGGGAAAGCGAGTACATTCGAGTAACGAGAATTTCATGGAAATCCACCAAGAGATACCAACACTGACATATGCATTCTCCTGTTAACGTTAGTACAGGTACATATACATATATACATAGATATATACATCCATAAATATATGAACGCACTAACACAAACTTATATGTATACGTAAGATATAAAAATCTGTACAGGATTGTTCATGTAATACAACAAATGTTGAATAACTTTGAAAATAATGTACTTTTAATTAAAAATAATTAAATAAAGTTTGGAAAATTTGTTTCAAAAAATAAGTTGTACGACCAATGAAAAATCAACTTTTCTTCTATTTCAAGAGATTTACTAAATTTTGAGAAACTTAATATTAATATTATTATATATTTCAAATAAGATCATTTATTTTGATGTACGTCGTAGTTTAAAAAAAGAAAATAATAATAATAAAAGAATAAAAATATATTCATTAGTGTTGGTTAATGTTAAAAAAAAAAAAAAAAACAAAAAAAAACCGTGTCTTTCGTATTTTTGTGATATTTAACAATTTGATTTGTTTTTTTTATTCGAGTAATAATTACAAACTTCTTTGAAGTGTGTTATAAAAGTTTGATGAGTTATCTTTGTATGCATATAAACTACTACATCTACATTTAAATATATGCATATATACACATATATATATATATATTTTCAGGATTGTAAAGTAATAATATTTCGCGAATGAACCAACAGGACTAGGGGACTTTTCACAAATAGATTTTCCAATCTCGCATTGAATCAAATTCGAACGATATAGATTTACAGAAGGATTTTACAAAAAAAAAAAAAAAAAAAAAAAAAAAAAAAAAAAAAAGAGAGAGAAATAGAAAACAAAAAACCAAAAGCTTCGGTAAAATACCAACTGGCACAGTTTGTGATACGAAGGATGGGGAGGAGATGATTCGATAGCCAAACGTAATCGGTGCAATCGGTTACGACAGAATATAGGGAATTTGGGGAAAAATTAGGGAAAATCGTTATTGAAAGTGAGCGGAAGAACCCGATAACACCCGAGATCAATCGTGTGACAACAATGGTCTATAATATTCGATTAATCATTTACGGACGATTATGCTTCGAAGAAGTGAACAGTTGGAAAGGAAAGGAAAGTAGTGGGGGAAACGGAAACATGGAAGGGGAAGGCGCGTAAGTTGAATTATTTTGCGCGAATTTCACTTATGGATGAAGCGGGGAATAATTGAAGATAAAGAATGATATAAAACGAGATAGATAGATAATTTAAAGAACAGTTGGAAAGGAAAGGAAAGTAGTGGGGGGAAACGAGAAAGGAAACGAAAGTAGTGGGGGGGGGGGAGAGAGGGGAGACGGGAACGTGGAGTGGGGAGGGAGTGCGCGTAAGTTGAAATATTTTGCCACGAATTTCACTTACGAATGAAGTGGGGGATAATTGACATAAAGAATGATATAAAACGAAGATGGATAGATAATTTAAAGATGATATTATCAAGATAGTTCTCGTGAGAATCGAATAGAATATAGAATCTATTTCCAATAATAACCTTTTCTTCTTTTTCGAGACGCACAACAATGGCGACTAGACGAAAAAAAGAAAGGAAAAGATTAGAAAAGAAAAAAAGGAGTAGAAGTAGTAGAAGAAGAAGAGGAGGAGGAGAAAGAGCTGGAAGGGGAGGGGAAGGATAAGAGAGATCGAGTATTTCGTCCAATCAGATTTTCTGATGGACTTGGCGAAAAATACGTTCACGAAGCTTCGTTCAGTACTACGACCGACGATGACGACAACGATGGGAACGATAGGAAATAAAAAAAGGAAAGAAAGAGGGAGAGAGAGAGAGAGAGGGGGGGAAAGGGAAGAAGAGTCTTCGTAATCGGATCCTTGGACGCGCTCGCTTTGATCCTTAATAGAACCTTTGCGATTTACGTTCCATTCTGGGTACAAAATCCGCCATACTTGGCTCCTTTTCGTTAACGTTCGTAAACCACGTTCGTACTTTTACGAACAAGAATATTGTCCCACCCCTCACCCCCCCCCATCCCCCTCCTTTTATTCTTTTTTCTTCTTATTATTTTTCTTATTTTTTTTCTTTTTTCCATTAAACCCGTTTTACGTTTTTCTTCTTCATCTCTCTTCTCTCTCTCTCTCTCTCTCTGTCTGTCTTTCATTTTTATTTTTTTGTATTATTACTTCCGTTCGAAAGTATATTGAAAGTTTGCAGAAAAATGTAAAGAGAGAGAGAGAGAGAGAGAGAAAGAGAGTAAAAGATTTCTCTTCAATGAAGGTTCGTTGAATTTCTGATAGCAACCGCTATAAAAGCAATGCATGGGCTCGTGTGTATACTTGCCAAGATGTCGGTAAAAAGTACGGGTAGATCGTTTTCAATACGACTTTTACACGTTCGAGTGGTTTAATAGTAAAGGTATATTATAGAAAAATACTAATCTTTCCAGAGAGAGATAGAGAGAGAGAGAGAGAGAGAGGGAGAGAAAGAGATGGGGGATTTATAATATGCCACTTAATATTACGGTATCGTACTTTCTATATACTTTAAAGAGTTTTCTCATTTCCTATTACCTTTTTTTTCTCTTTTTTTTTATTTTTTTTTTATTTCGAAAGACTCTCCCAGATGATTGCCAGATAAGCGTTACGTGTGAAGTTTTTTTTTTCTTTTTTTTTTCTTTTTAAATTCCCGCCCACCATACGTGCTCGATCGATAAAGAAATTTTCCCCTAGTTTCGGTACAAATTATAATTTGAACACCGAAAATTATTCTCTACCGTGGTACGTGTATATAACATTTTGAATTTTTTATTCACTTCGTTAAATGGGTTTCTCTCTTCTCTCTTTTAATAGAAAAAAATAAAAATAAAAATAAAACAAAAAGAAATAAAAATGAAAAAAGAAAATTACAAAAAAAAAAAGAAAAACAGAAAAAATACAAAAACAAGGTAATTGTAATTTTGTGTTTTTCTTTTTTTTTTTTTTTTTTGTTGGGTTAATGTGATACGATTTCATATTTTTCTTTCATTTAAAACTTCGTTTCTCTTATAAACGTAGAATTGATCGTAAATTAACTAACTTTCCTCTGCTGCTCACGTGAATAGTCCAAACGAGTCATCAACGGAAAGAACATTAACCAACGGCGATAACAACAGCCAGGCATTAACGAAAACTCACTCAAATTTCGTGAACAATCGTGCTTTTTAATGGACGCCATTGTGACTGCAGAGTAAGGCTACGGTACTCGGTTAAATGAATATTCGACGAAGATTCGCGTTTCAACTGACGTTACTTTGTTTTTTCTCATTTTCTTTTTTCTTATTCTTCTTTTTCTTTTCTGTTTCTTTGCAAAGGCCCTCGTCGCTTTTAAACGAATATTCTCGAAATTTCCCTCCAAAAATATAGATGACGCCATTGTTCCGCCATTTTAAGTAATTTCATTCTCGTACATCGAAACCACACACCTTGAGTTCTATTAATTTGTTTTTTACTCAAATATTATTTAGATAAATCAAATAAAAAAAAAAAAAAATCTAAAATAAGTGAAAGAAATACGTGCGAATGAATTTTTGTATAAAAAATTACTAAAATATTCTTTTTCATTTAATAAAAGAAAACAAATTACAAATTTGGAGAAAAGTTTGTTGCTAAATATTATTAAACGCATAAATATTAAAATATATATTTATATAAATATTTTTGCCGACTAAAATTCACGTTTGTAAATAGCTAATAAAACCTAACCTCTACCTTTTACAGGGAAACCTATAAACCTTTTACATAAAACCCTTCATATAATTGTCTTATATATATATACCTAGTGAATAAAAGTTACTAGAAGATTACATTAAGAAACAGATATTTGTCACACACACACACACACACACACACACACACATTAAATAAACTAATTGAAACTAAAATGGAACTGTAACAACCTTTAGGAAAATGAAATATGGAACATAGAACATAAAAGGCTTTTGGATTCGACTTTCGAGTTTGGGAGTTTCGAGTTGCTCGATTTCGTGCGTCCGTTAATTCGTTTTACTAGCCGTCACAAGCTCACCACCCACCTACCCCCCAAAACCCTACCCCCCATTTACCGCAAACCACCACCCACCCCCAAGGCTTTCGAAGTTGCGCGTTAAAAAATGGCGCGTTCTATTAACCGAGAAATCGATTACCTCGGCAACACTCGCGCGGCCCATTAATTCGGATAATCGATGCCACCCGCGCGTCGTATTTTTACGCGCGAATGCTTAAGGTTTGAGTTTTAGCTTGCCATTTAAATTTCAACCTTCTTCTTCTCTTTTTTTTTTTCTTCTTTCTTCTACCACACCCCTCCCCCCTCACCCCTGCCCCTGTCGACTTTTCTTTCGTGTCGAAAAATCGAATGACTAAGAGACGAATGTAACATGAGATTTTTATAGGTTATGTTAACCGCGAGTTATCCCACAGAAATAATCAATCGAATTGATTCTTTATTATATTCCTCTTAGGGAATATTTTTTTGTTTTTGTTATTTTCTTTGAAAACAAAAAATTTCCAATATTCTTCTTTCATTTTGATTCCAACGAACGAATGTTCCATTAATTATGAAAATACCTTGAAAGACGAAGAAGAAAAAAAAAACGAGAGAGAGAGAGAGAAATCAATTTATCTCTTATTATACTCGAAATAAGAAGAAGAAGAAGAAGAAGAAGAAGTAAAATAAAATAATAAGAAGTTCGATTGGAAAAGGTATTTTCAGTTCTTTTTACTAGTCCATTTTAATGAAAATGAAGATAAAAATATGCCGAATAGAATAGAAATAGAATGAATGAGAAATATTGAAAGAAAACAATGATAAAAGAAAAGAAAAGAAAAGAAAACAAAACAAAGCAAAACAAAAAAAGAAAGAAAGAAAGAATCCAGCAGAAGAAGAAAATAAATCAAAGAGTCATAAGATCTCGTCAGATCTTTAATCAACAAATTGATGTTGTCTGTTAATAGAAAAGATAGGAACCATGTTGTCATACCAACCCATCTTTACTCACATTTGACTATCTTCATCTCTCTTATTGTAAGATCAGTTGGAATTCTAAAGACAAATGTTTGATTCTCAATGCGTTGATCAGAGAGAAGCTTGGGGGATTTAGCATCAGTGGGAAGAGGAGTCCCTAAGTGAATAAGATGAGATCTTAAGACACACACACACACACATACACACATATATATATTTCTCATTCTGTCTCTTTGAATCCTCTTTTCATCATAGTGAAGGAAGAAGACCTATACGTGTTCGTAGCTGTCACGGATGGTCTCGTTGATATCATCGATTTCGCACACTGGCTTGTGGGTTTTGTTTGGAATAGCGAACCAACGGAAGGTGATGCTGATGGTAGTAGTAGTAGTAGTAGTAGTAGTGGTGGTAGTAGTGGTGGAGCAGCCATCGTATCGACAGGGTAGCTTGTAAATTCCATGCTGCCTGCTCTAACTCCCTTCGACAGACAAACAACCCCTACCTTGTCAGCTACCACCCGAACCAACAGCTCCCAACCCCTTCCTTTCACCCCCTCCCAACACCCCATACCAAGCTTTGAACGCGCCTGAATAAATGCACCGTGCGCGTATTAATCCCAAACGCGTGACGACTGCATTATGACCTGGCTGAATTTGGTGGCCGAACGATCGAATTTTGTAAACCTTCTCTCTCTCTCTCTCACTCTCTCACTCTTTCTATCTCTTTCTATCTCTATCTATCACTACCGTTCTTTATCATACACACATACACAGTTCTTCATCCTCCGTGTCGTCGACACTCCAACAGATTCTAGATCGCAGGATATATTGGTGATCGAGCTTACATATATTTTATATATATATATACACACATGTATATGTATATGTATAAGGTGAAGCATGTAACGTGATCGATTGAAAATTGGTTGCTTGAAAATATCCGGTATATTTGTTGGTAAATTTGGAAATATATTTCTTGTTTCAAATGGATGTACAGTTGATTGTAATACCTCGTTTTTAGTATGTCACTTTTTTTCTTTCTTTCTTTTTTTTTTGTTAATGACGTGTTTCGCGCTTTTTCAATTCCCTTTCGACCGAATAAAACTGATCGATTCTGTGTATACGTATTTTCAACTCGTGTGTGTGTGTGTGTATTTATATGTACGCGTATGTATATGGTTATTCATGTGTATGTCGATTGTGTTCCCGAACGAGATGCTGCCTTCGCAAGAGATAAATTGGGAAAAATGTCATGCCGGACGATAATTAGCAACGGGGATTATCGATAATCTGTTTGATGCACGGAATGTGCCGACACGTTGGATTTGCTACGACGAAATATCGTTTTGTTCGATTCAAGTAAATTAGATATTCCGGTTTGGTTATATCACGCGCGAATACTCTTCTAATTTGATTATCATCTAATTCGTCGTTGATTTAATGAAAGATTTATTATTATTATTATTATTATTTTGTAAATTTTTAATTAAGTTTAGTGAGAGAATAATTATCGATAATGATCCGATAGTTTTTACGAATACGAAGATGAAATTGAATTGAGAAAATAAAATCAAACGAAAGAAATGAAAAGAAATAAAAAATAAAAAGAACTAATTTTGATGAAAGTTGGAAGATTTTCTCTGTTAAAGTTTCGTTCGGTGAGATATTTTTTTTTTTTGAATCTGTTACTTTGGGTGTTAAGTTATCGAAGTTCTCGGTTTCCTTGCTTGATACTACGTTGCTGAATTAATATTGTTTTTACGAACCCACCATTCTTCGTATACCTTTTCCCCCCATTTTGTAGTAGCAGCAGCCAGCCCCAGCCATTCGTTTAAAACCCTCATAGGAACTAAGAGGAGAGCAGCTACGCGTGCTTCCTTTTTTCCCTCTTTCGAATAGTTTGTTGAAAAAGATCGTTCAAGGAGAACAAGCGTTCCGATAGTTTTCCAAACTTGTATTCCTTTTCAACTTGTCGTATATACCTCTTTGTCGAACAACCAACTACTACGGTATCGTACAACGCCATTGTTATTTACGATGCGAGTCTTCTACTACTACTACTATTACTACTTGTCGGCTAAGAAAAAGAAACAAAATTTAAACTTAAACTCAAGCTCAAACTTAATAAAAGAAATGAAAAGAATAGAAAAGAAAAGAAAAACAAACAAACAAACGAGGAAGACAAGATCATGATATTTTTCGTATTCATTCTCGTACAAAGTATGTGTTAAAAAAAAAAAAAAGAATAGAATATGAACGAACAAACAAACGTACATTTTGTTTTTTTATTTTCTATTGGTGAAAAATCACGTAAGTAAATATTGTATTCTCGACAATTTTTGTACGCAACCTTTACGTTTGTTTCTCCTTATGGCCGCTTTAATCCGTCTGCGAAATTACGAGGGATATTTTGTGCTTCGGTCGGAAATGCAATGTTGTACGTGGAAAAAGAGTCGGAAGGATAAACGATGGACGAGGGAGGAAAAAAAAATAGGGTCAAAGAATAAAGGAAAAAAAAAAAAAATAAAAGAAAGAAAGAAAGGAAGAAAGAATGAGAAAAAAAACCACATGCAAACACACGCACACACACATACATACATATATACATACTCAAAATGGCCGAAGCATCATCGCGCGTATCACCCAGCACAAAAGATGGCCTCTGCTTTCCTTTGTCTTTCTCGTTTTATATTTTTTTTTTCCCTTCTTTTTTTAGCCACGAGCATACGTGAGTTTTTTTTCGCACCACGTTTCTATTCCATTTCCCATCCCTAAACTGCCCCGCCGCCGCCGCCCCCCCCCACTCCCCCAACTACCTGGCACGCTTTTTTGCGACTCGTCATTCTTTCGTGTATGGGAAACGAAAAGAACAGTGGACATCGAATGCGCTTTAATATCGCATCGTTAAACGCAACGTTGTCGCATTCTTTGTACGTAAATTTAACGAAAAACCGATAATCACTGTTACCGTACGTTAACCAGTCCCGTTTACAACACATCGTATCTTGTTGCGGAAATTTTGTTTACGCCCTGCTAAACGAGCGCAATCACCAACTAAGCATTGCACAGCGTAAATTATTCCGTTAACATTTTTATGAAAGATCGCTAACTAGTTTCAATCTCTGCGAGATGAGATTTAATCGTAAATGCGAGACACTATTTTAAATATAACCTACAATGTCGGCCATTTTGTTCATGTGGAATGCGATGCGATGCGGTGTGGTGCGGTACGGACCTTGAGTCAAAGACCGAGAATAGGAAAAACTGTACAGCTATATTCTGTCTCATTCTTTTGCAGGCTCAATACTATATGTTTGTCTCTTTTTCTCTTCTTATTTAGTATCTTAGCCGTTTCATAGACGCCCGTTACTCTGTTACATCGCCGCCTACCGCTCCGTTACATTGCCGCCTACTGCTCCGTTACATTGTTTCAAATCACACTCATTCTAAAGAAGTTTTCACTTGAAAAATAATTGAACGAATGAAAAGAATAAAACATACGTGATTTAATAATACGCGTAAAAGTAGCCATTTTCTTTTTAATTCGCCATTAAGTAACGTTTAATGAGGTTATACAATTTCTACCGATACAAGTTTTGGTTCATTTGTTTTTTTTTTTTAGACATTCGAAATGATAAAAGTATGTCTGTCGACCAATTAAAAGAATTTGTTTTTAAATTAGACTTTAACACGAGGGTGCATGTTAAGGAGCAAGTTTAAGGGTACTTTTTTTAACGATCGCATATCAAAATCAAACGAGATGGGGGTTGTGTTCGAGAAACACACGCCTGGTTGCCATCCTTGACCTGATTTCAAATCGAATTGACCAGTGCACCGATGGCGACCAAGAGAAAAAAGAGAAAGAGAGACAACACACAGAGAGAAAGAGAATTGGGATTCCAATTGGAGAGGTGCTTGCATTTACAAGTATTCCTCTTTTTCCAATGCAGCAATACCAATTGCGTAGATGAATTTTTATCTCGACTTACAAGGGAATACAACACATCGATACGAATCGATATCCGGATTTTCTTGAAAATCGTTTTGAAGTTCGAACGAAAGAGAAACACGTATAGAAAGAGAGAGAGAGAGACAGGGAGAGAGACTACTCACATACAAAGAATGAAAGAGGATTGTGCGGTTCGTTGGTGAGTTCTATCATTGTCAGGCGAAACGAAAGTGAAAAAAAAAAGAAAAGCAAAAAAAAAAACATGTGATTGGATAGGTTTGCGTCGAATTGCTTGAAACTATTGCAAACGTACAAATATTATTGACAATTCTAGGATCGTCACGAACGCGTACACGTATGTTACAATTGTTTTGCAAATTTTTTTGGTTTTGTTTTTATTTCTTTTTACTTTCTTTCTTTCTTTTTCTTTTTTTTCTTTCTTTCTTTCATTTTCAGTATTTTATTTTGATCAATATTGTCCGTAGCCAGAGCCAGGTGACTGAAAGTTCAAACATATACGGAAAAAGTATTCTTTCAAAAGAATAAACTTTATTCGGTTATACCTGGGTATATTGATTTTTGTAAATAATAAAATTGTACGTTGTTTATGTATATATATATATATATATTATTAAAATTATGATCAAAATTGATTAATAATTATAATATAAAAATTTTCATTTATTTTCTAACTAAAATAACACATTTGAAAATCTATTAAAAAAGAAATGAAATTATTTGATACAAAAAACAAAAACAAAAAAACTACATCAAAGTGTTGAATAAATTTGTTCAAACTTTGCATACTACGTTTGGCAATAACTCGCGCGAACGGTTAATATTGACCACGTATAATTAAATTAATAAAAAATATATACATATAAATATATATATATTTTATGCAGTGTATAGAAATAAAAAAACTCCCCTATAATATTATAATAATTAGATTGATCAGTAATATATGATCAATACATCAAAAAGTAATAAAAAAGAAAAAAGCAATTTATTAAAATAATGTATTTCTATATTATTAAAATATAATTATAATAAATAATAAAAATTAAACAATATACTGTTTAATAATCCGTAAAGTAACAAAAGCATTATTATTTACCTTCATCTACAATCATTTTCCATCACGTTTTCTCACATTCTCTCTCTCTCTCTCTCTCTTTCAACGTCTGTTAGTCGAACAATTGGCCCTTAATCCATTAATCGACGTTCAGATAATCGACTTCCTACCGTACTCGCGTAATCGTTTTAACGTTTGTCCTCGACAATCGAGATAAGCTATCGCGGTGACTTCGTTTCCGTGTAAACTTTCACACGAGTCTATTGACCGTACCTTATTACTTAATCAGATTCTCTCCAATGTGCTCTAGTCTGATAGGTGTAAGCTCTGTGTTATCTTGTTCGTGTGATCAGCCATTTTCCTGGTACGTGTGCCGCATACAACCAATACGAATATACACCGTACACAACATCAAAACTTTCTTCCTATGAGAGTATCATCGTTAACTAAATATAACATACACATATATGTATATATGTATTTATATTTTCATGAAAAATCAATTAAATGAATAAATTAAAAAGAAATAATAATAATAATAATAAAAAAAAAACAAAAAACAAAAAACAAAAATGAAGTAACTTTTTTTCAAAATGAAGTATTTCGAACGAATCGAAATAACAAATTAAAAACATTAAATTCAATTTGGTCGAATACTCCGGCTAAGTCGTAGAGCCCAGGGAGAGATAGAAAAAGGGGGCGGGGAGGGAGGGTAGAAAGTAGAAGTGGGTGGTTGGTAAAAGGGTGAGTTAAAGGGGTATAAAGAGAAAAACGTGAAAAGAAACACGGAAACGTTCGTGGAGTTGGTCGTTGCCATCGTAATGGCAAGAAAACTTCCGTAGTTCACGCTTCCACTGAGGAAAGTAACGAAACGAGAGACAGAGAGAGAGAATGATAAAAAACAAAGTGAAAAAACAAAAGGGAACAAAAAAAAAAAGAAAGAAGATGAAGAAGAAGAAGAAGATGAAGAAGAAAGGAAAGATAGGGTGTAAAAAAGTATATACACTAGTCGCGATTTTTTTTGTCTTTTTTTTTTTAGTGAAACAGAGACGATCAAAGGAGGACGGTTCCTTGATTTAGTATTGCGCTCGTTAAGCAAAGAAATATTTCCCGTTAGCTTAACGATCGAATAAAGTAAACCAGGAGAGAGCAGCATCAGCTTTTTCTGTGATCAAGAAAAAAAAAGAAAAGAAGAAGCTCAAAAAGAAAAATAAACAAGAAAAAAGAAGAATACGTGTAGGCTCGTGCATGTCATTTTATATACATGTGTGTTTATGTGAGAGAAAGAAAGAAAGGGAAAAAAAAAGAAAAGAGGGGAAAAAAAAATATCTTTCATGCAGCAACCTTTCATTCTCTTTCTCTCTCTTTTCCCTACTCCTGGTTTGAACGTAGAGCCACGTATGACAAAAGGTGCATAGGATGCACACCGGGGGACTGCACACAGCAGCAGCAGCAGCACGTGTGCCTGGAAGGCGTACCGCTTTTCTTTTGTACTCCTCGGCGAATCGATATTTCTCGTTATTTCGGAAGATGGAGGACAGAGCTCATCCTACCTACCTACCTACCTACCCGTTTTTCTTCTACTACTCACCCTCCTCCTTCCCTTAGCTGTTCAACTCTTTCGGCAAACTAACGTCGAGCGGGTCAGCTTCCGTTCAAGCCCGTGACACGTTTGTTCGTTGCCATCCTCAACTCCCACCTCAAGCCAAACCGTTCGGAATAATTAAGAGAAGCAAATCTGAGGACACATTGGAGAAAAGCTGAGTAATGAAGGAAGGGGGTGGGTTGTTGGGTTGGGTTGGATAAAAGATGGTGGAAGTAATAGTGGAAACGAGATATCCGATCGTACGAAACACGAAGTGTAGTCGAGTAGAATAAGTAACCTTACTTTTTTTCTTTTTTTTCTTTTCGTTTATCAGAAAGAGACTCGACTCGACTCGACTCGACTCGTTGATAGAAAATATAAAAAAAAGGAAAAAGAAAGAACGTGAAGGAAAAGGGGAACCGAGACTAGGGGTCGGTGGATTGAAGTACAACCCGAAGAAGAAGAAAGCAAGCAAGCCAGCAAAGAGGAAGAAGGTGGGGGAGGATAAAAAATATATATAAAAGAAAAGATAGAGAAAGAGAGAGAGAGAGAGAGAGAGAGAGAGAGAGGGTTGAAAGAAGAAGAAGAAGAAGAAGAAGGTAAGGGGGTTGGTCTTTGCAGAGCGTGCCAGTATATTTGCCGAGAAAGAGAGAATGGAAAAGCGCAGCGTCAGCCGTAATCGTCGTAAGCCGGATGTCGCTCTTGTTGATCCAGCGGTATACGTTAACGACGATCTACCCCTCTCCTACCCTCTCATCTTTCACATTCTCATCCAACAACAACAGCAGAAGCAGCAGCAGCAGCAGCAGCAGCAGTAGTAGCAGAAGTAGCAGTTGTAGTACAACCACCACCACCACCACTACCACTATTACCATCAGCACTCATCTACTACTCACTCACCCCCCATCTTTTGGGGGTGTCTCTAGAGAACTTTAACCCCTTACCCAAGAACTTGCTGTAGCTAGTAACAAGGCTTATTATGTGTAAGTAAGTGAAACGAGTTTCTTATGTGTTCAGACTTGTCGTGGGGTTGTCCGAGATATCTCGTTATTATTCCTTTTAACCAAGAAGTATAGTTTCCGCTAGTTTGCGATAAACCTTAGTTCATCTTATTTGAGGAAAAGGGAGGGGGAGAAAAAAAAACATACGCAAATTGAATAATTCATCCGGTGACCAAAATATGCACGTGACTGTTCGTTAATATTCCTGCTGACATCGGATTACTAAGGGTAGTTTTACTTCTTTTTCATACTCCCATCCCCTTTCTTTTTGATTTCTGGACGAATTTGGTAGCAGCCATGTTTAATCGGACAACTTTTCAATTTGAAAATGTCATTATTTTATGGATAAAATTTGCAATGTTGTAATAAGCATCTGTATTATTTGTTATTACGATTATATTATTCAGTCGACAATTGTATTTTTCTTTTTAGACCAGGTTTAATATTTCTACATATTCCTATGATTATATGTATGTATGGATGTATGCATGTATGTATGTATGAATATAGGTATTAGGTTAACGTATATAAGTTCGTATGTGGAAAACAGGGTCAATCAAGGACGATGGAATATTCGATTAACCACAAAATACGATTAAGCCCATCGGTAATCAGCTTAAGTATTGGTGCATTGAATTGCCAGTCATCGGGGCTTGTTTATTCGAAATACTTTAATGTAAAAGGGGCATCAATTTGTATGTACATATGTATTCGTAATGCATTTAGAGACATTTTTCAAAGATATTTATCAACAAACAAATTTTAATAATTTATTTCTAAAGAAAAATATATATCTATAAAATATTTTATGCATAATCCCGTATCTATTTACAATCTTTCACTGTATCCGATAAGCTTATAAAGACAACGTGCATGAATTTTGTGAAATAAAATGAAAACTGTTACTCTTCTCCGGTCGTACGTGCACGAACGTTTCATTGCAACTATTAGAGAGAGAGAGAGAGAGAGAGAGAGAGAGAGAGAGAGAGAGAGAGAGAGGAGAGAGGGAGACGAAAGTTTTGCAATTTTCGTTGCAGAATATCCCCGCTTAATAACCACCCGTCGTCCATTAAAATACGACGGCGATTCGCGACACCTGCGTGTTTAATATAATCTGCGTGCAAACCGCCGACGAGAAGATGAAGCTGCACTTTACGCCGAAAAAGATATCTCGCAACATTTGTTACAAATAAAAAAAAAAAGAAAAAAGAAAAGTTAGTTCAAATTATTCAACAATATTTTTTACCATATACGATAAATTCAATATATATTATTTATTTTATTATGTAGTTAACATATTCATTTGTAAAGACATCTGTAACGTCAAATAGTGGTTGTATGCATGCATTTATCAGATTGATCTTTAATAATTACCTGTAATGTATGTAGAATGTATTAAAATATTAAAATAATGGTTAATTAATCGAAAAGAATGTGTATTATTATTTCAAAACACCAAGTATATGATCGGAGTACTGTCTTCCTCGAAATTCACCTTCAGACTGATACGTTGACATCTGTCAAAATACTTTTATTCAATGTTGCTGTATATGACTTTCCGAACATTGCGCATGTGTACAATTGTAATAATATTTCTAATAAAGCTTTTTTGTGTTCTAATGTAATTTTTTTTATCGTGATTACTACAAGGGTTAATCCGAAATTACCCGAAGTTAGTAGACAAGTTACGCCTACTTTTATAAAAGCTAATCAGTCAGTCTGAATGTGAATCTTGAAGAGATAATAATTATTAACAATTATTTTAATACTCTAATGCACTTCTATATTTATATTAGAACAATTATTATACACGACTTATATACAAGGTGTTAAAAAAATACCCGTTCAATATTTATATGATATTATCGAACTAACAGAGCTAATCATGACTCTTTGTTAATAAACAAATAATATTGCGATTATAAATTGAGATATAAACTATCCTATCTTTCAAGTTGGACTAAACTGCACACAGTGTGTAAAATTTTGATTAAAATCGATTCAATAGTTTAAGAGTTCATTGCTAACAAACAACGTGACACATAATTTATATATATTAAGAAGATGTACACGTATCGAATAAAAATATTTTATCAAATATATAAGTCGAGAAATCAATTGTTTCTGAAATTGAAACATTTTATATTACATATATGTATATAGACGAAAAGGCAAGGTGTAAAAATGGTTGATGAAAATAAATGACCATTAATCTAAGAAGATCAATTGCAATTAAGAAACTTGCGCACTAGTGCTTGTAAAAGTTAAGGATGAAAATATAATAAGGGCAAATCTCTCGTTGACTGTCAAATGTAGATCGATGACTGAGATAGCAAAATGAAGGAAGGAATAATTAGTGTAGATGGAAAAGCAACTAGACAAGAAGAGAGATAGAGATGAGTATGAGAACTAGAATGAGAGAGAAAGAGAGAGAGGGAAGTAAAGAGGTGGAGATGTAGGATCAAAGGGCCGACAAAGAGTACTTATTTTTAATCAGATGCAACGAAGGAGACTTTCGCGCTCCATCCGGCCGTAAATTGGATACCAAACGGGGTTGCATCGAGTTTCCCGTTTGCGAGCAACTTCAGATATTGGGTAGTCGATAAATATTATCGCGATTGGGGTGGTGGTCCTACCAGTTTGAAATAATCGAGATCAACTAGTCGAAGAAATTTCAAACTTTTTTACTACGGTTTTGCGATCATTTCCCATTTCCCAGTTTTCCCCTTAACCTTCCTCCCCTAACCTTTCCTCTTCCTACCCTACTAACTTTTTTTCATTTTTCTCAATTTCGTTATTTCTTTCATTTTTCTTTTTTTTTTTTTTTTTGCTTTTCGATAGTAAAATAGAAAAGTTTTTAAATTAACCAAAATATTGTTCTTACAGTTTTCATGATTATCAATGATTTTTCATAAATTACAACATTTATTATATTATTGGAATATTTTGTAATGTTCATTGTTTGAAATTCATTTTTAACGTATGAACAATTTGTTCATTTTTTACAATTCGTATAGAAACCAAAGGAATATGTATTTTACAATTTTTTTGTGCAATATTTGCAAAAAGAAAGAGAGAGAGAGAGAGAGAGAGAGAGCAGTATTTTATTTCTTTATTCTTCGTTTATGAAATTTGGATCTGTCGACGAATAAAATTGTTCGTTGCTATGAATTACGAAGGAAAAAATTCTATAAAATTTCTATAAATGAAATATTAATAATACAATATAATATAATATATAATATAAAATATAATAAAAAAAAATTATATATATATAGATATACAGATTTATATATAAGGTATCTAACTACTATTTATCTATTTAACTATATAAATTATATTTTAGGATATAGTGAAAAATAGATATTTCCTACCTTTTTTTTTGTTAATCTCATTCCTAAGGGATAAGAATCTTTTAGACGTTCGCGAGATATAAAAAATTACGAGCAAATTCGTTGGAGAGTGGCACGGTTCCTACGATAAAATTAAGTTCGATCGTTTTGGTTCTTGGCTTGAGGCAAACCTTCTCTCTCTCTCTCTCTCTCTCTTTCTCTCTCTTCTCTTACTTGGTTCTTTCTTCCCTAGAGAACCTAGAAATACCTATACCGATTATGTATCTTCGGTTAAATCGCTCGGTATCCTGACCCAATTTTAAACTGCCTGGAAACATGTTTCAGTTATATTGTATAAGGCTTTTAAAGTCTTCTTTTTTTACTTCTCTACCTTTTCTTTCTTCTAGATGGTTAAATATCGTCAAAGAAAATCTCGTTTTCTCTCTCTCTCTCTTTCTCTCTTTTTCTCTTTTTTTTCATTTTCTCTTTTTGTCTTTTCTCTTTGACTAGTTTGCCTCGACTTCGATTATAGCTCGATTCTTTTAAACGTCGAAGTGCTTCTTCACTACGACAGAAGGTGGATGTTCCGTTCACCTGATCGATCACGAAAATCTCTTCACCAAAATTACACTCGCTCGACAATTATCGATGGAATTCTCGAATGCGGGTTTTACTCATTTTGTTTTCGAATCTGCACAGACTGACTGAGAAAAAGAGAGAGAGAGAGAGAGAGAGAGAGACAGAGAGACTTATCGAATCTTTTACTAACCATTTTAATGTTACTATCTGTGTGTGTACATCTATTTCAGTCATCTTTCTCTGATGATGGATTTTTAACTCCATGTATTACCTTAATTAATTTTTTATATTTAAGATAAGAAGTTTGATAGTTTTTTTTTATTTTTTTTATTATTATTATAATAAAAGTTGATAATAGTTAGATGTAATTAAATATATTTGAAATATATATATAAAATATTTGAAAATAGAATAATTTTAGTATTTATTTATTAAATATTTATACATTTATAATTTGATTAAAAAAGAATAAAAAAAAAAAAAAAACAATATATATTTCTTTGAAAATAATTTTTCATTAAATTTTGATAAATTATGTAAAAGCGAAAAGTGAATAGAGGATTTTATTCACGACAGTTTCAAGCTCTTTCTAAAGTATTCCTTCCATCATCTTTTAAAATGATCTAGCGAATTTTCATCCATTTTGTATAAATTATACATACATATATATATATATATATATATATATATATATATATGTATATGTGTCTGCATAAAAGGAAAATTCAAATAATTTTGAATCCGTCATGAAATTAACTTGGACGACGTCCTGAAACCTTTTAACTATTCACATAATTTAATCGTAAAATATTATATAAATTTATCTCTTTCACATATGCAAAATTTGGACTTTCTAAAGGAAATAAAGATCACCGATAATATTCGCGAGTTTCTGATTTCCGTTCTTCCATTTTCTTTCCTTTCTGAACTTCCAACACCATTTCACCATACACACACACACACATATATATATATATATATATATATATATATATCTTCGTTCTCGAAAACGCTTCGCTAAACTTTCCAGGAATTTCGTGTCGTCCACAGGATGTCCTACACCTTTTCGAGCGAGGCTGAAATTTCTCGGGACAAAAAAGAAATAAAAAAAAAAAAGAAGAGGATAATAAAAGAACGAGAAAGAGTGTGCATGTGTACGTATATATATATATATATATATATATATATATTGTTTGGCCATGTAATAGAAAAAGATAGATAGAGAAAGGTATAACGATCCATCACAAGAATGAAATTCTTTACGATTAAAAAGGACCACCATCAACCCCCTTATATATTACCTTTTATCATAATTATAATATATTAATCATGATAGAAATTGTAATACGTTGTAATAATATGATATTATATTATATCCATATTACGATAAAATATTAATTTTACCAGAGATAATGCGATAAATCATCCTACCGTGTTATATGACAAATAATTATACAACCACAAATAAATTCTAGAAACAGATCTACATATATATATATATATATATATATATCTCATCGTTATGATAGATTTGCATAAAATATCTACCGTAATGAACCAAACGTAAAGGTTCATCATGAATAATCCACGATCGTGAAATGGATCAAGAATTAAAACGAAAAGTAACATAAAAATACATAATAATAATAATATAGATAAAATAAACAAAATAGTATATAAAAATAAAAATTAACATGTGACTATGTGTGTGTGTGTGTGTGTGTTGAGTGTGCAACGTCAGTCATTAATGACAGACACCGAATTTCCAGTTAAGGCCATGTCAAGCATATATGCCTGACGTTCAACTACGTTTTGCTGCACGTGGCCTGACAAAGATTTCCGAAAGAATTCGCGTTGAGGTTCAACGTGTTAAAAATAAAGAAAGAAAGAAAATAAAAGAAAAAAGAGACCTATAAGAAGAACAGTGGTACCGGGGATATGATTGGTTGGAAAGGGTTAGAGCTAATATCCCGGAGGCGGTTGTGAGAGTTGATGCACCTGTGCGAGTATGACAGCGAGTATGCCCTTGGCATAAAGGAAGGCAGGCAGGCAGGCAACATTTAGGTCGGTGGCTTTTACAACATTGAACCACATATCGAGAATAATGTGTGGAGGATTGGTGAAAGGATTAAAAGAGAAAGAGAGAGAGAGAGAGAGAGAGAATGAGAGAGAATGAGAGGAAGAGATAGGGAAACTAGATTATAGCAAACCCTTCAAATGTCGTCTTTGTCCTGTGTTATCAACCACCCAATAACCACCCCTTTCACTCCTCCCATCAAGTCCCTTCCGTTCAGTCATTTAGCTTCTATCGCACTATATCCTTACTATCGTACTCAACACCGTTGGGCTAACGTTACATGGTCATGCATTAGTCCGTACTATTATCAGAACCATTGGCTGCCATCGGCTACGAAATTCGGGCATACGTAAGTGACGATAATTTGACGACCGTTTCCATATAGGTAGTACTACCGGGTTAGAAACACATACTCTTTACCCCACTATCCTCCCACCACCACCCACCCATCCCTACCCCAGGCCCAATAATAGTAGACTAGTATAGTACTACTTTACGTAAGTACTAATATGTGTATCCATGTATGCATACGTAGATACATACATTCAAACAGATATATGTACATATATGGATACACACATACAAACTTACATACACACACACACACATGAATATACTCGTTCATTTCATGCATCACACCTATCGTGAAATATCAAGTTGAGGAAAGCTGTCAAGTAGTAGGTACGAGCTAATGGAAGAAACTGTATTCCTGTAACGTCAGTACTCTTCTTCTCGTGGGAGAACAGGAGAAAGAGGAAGAGTTGGGGAAAGAGGAGGGAGTGGTGATGAAGGGGGAGGGAAAAGGTGAGAGTAGTCTCTCTTTCGACTCCTGTAACTTCAACCCGTCGATACACTCGGGACCAATGGGGAAATGGTTTGGTTTCGTAGATATATATATATATATATATACATGTATGTATTTTTGTGTATGTGTATGTGTGTGTGTTGATTCGTAGATGTTTCAAGTTGGAAGAAGTTTAAATCATTCTAGGATAAATCCGATCTGTTATCTCTTCGATATGCCTGTCGATAACGTGTCATTATTGAGATTGTCATAACTGTTGTTACTTTTTCATAGGTTATTCAAAAATAAAATGTATGGTTGGTATTATTATATATATATATATATATGGATGTTGATATTGATTGGTTATTTTTAGATTGTGTTCCAATAATTATTAAGATAACTTTTCTGTGAAGTTCTCAAGTGAAATAATATCGTGAAAATGTATTTCACAGTTTTTTTCTAATATAAATAAAAAAATAGATGTAAAAACAAAGTTAAACAGTTAACTGTTGTTACCAAATTGAAAAATATATATATATATATGTTTTGTCTTGAAATATATTTAAAATATCTTCAAATTTACAAAAATATATTTCGAAATAATTCTTACGATGAAATAATTTTCAAGTAACATAATAAAATAATTGTTTTATCATTGAAAATGAATATATCTATCACCTATCCTTGATAATACATTTTGAAAACAAATACAAATCAGATCTAGGAATAATCATCGAACTAAAAGACCCCATTTAAACTATCTAGTTATCTAGGAAGCAAGTAAGCTAGCGAGCTAGTTTACTAGGCACCTCGGTCGTTATCCTAATCGATAACCGTCCTCTGAAACGAAGATAGAGAGAAAGAGAGAAAGAGAGCGAGAGACAGAGGATAAGATAGAGAAAGAGAATGTCCTCTGGGATTGATATGCTCCAAGTATTTATCTCTGGTACTGCACAAAGACCATCGCATGAACGAACAAAAGGAATTCAACTGGGTAACTAGGTACTTTGTTAAATTACGAAAGAATCTCGTAACTTCTCGATAGGCCTTCTTTCTACTCTTTCACTTTTGAAGAGAGTCAAGTCAAATGAACAGGATCATCGGCAACGAATGAGAGTAAAGAAAGGTGAGATAGACATTTAAACGTTTCATTTGAACACGTATAATCACTTATACAAATTACTTTTTTGCATATGTCATTTGAAAGTTGTGAATTTTCTGAAATATTTCAAACAGAAAGTATAATAATATATCGTTGAATTATATTTCAAATATTAATATTTCTTTGACCTTTTTTTTTCTTTTATTTCTCATTAAAATTATTTCATTTTTGTTGAAGTTAAAACTTCTTTAGAATGGGTGTGATTGGAAGAAATGAAACGCGTTGATGTAGTGGGGAAAGGTAACAGACGATCTGTGATTCTAAAAATATGCATAAATTAATTACAATATTTAGAGTTCAATTTTTATCATTATTTAGAAAAATCTTTGATTTGCAAACCTTTTTTTAAAGTGTTTCATTATTTACTTTCTTTGTAATTATTATAAAAATGCGCGCCTGTAAGAATGTAACCCGCCAGACACACTTTGAAAATGTTACTTGCGAGTGCCATCTGTCGGAGCGGAATTTTTGTTCTGCCCGAAAGATAGGCAACCTGTCATACATTCGTGTATAAACAGTTTTGACTGCAAAAAAAATTCAGTCCCAGTAGATGGCGCTCGCAAGCAATATTTTCAAAGTGTGTCTGGAGGGTTGCATACGAAAAGGCGCACATTTTTAAAAATTAAATTGATAATTAAATAAATAATTACAAATTAAAAGTACAAATAATATTATATAATAAATTATCCTGAAAACAGCACACATGTTTTTCTTTTTTAAAATTATTGTATTTGAATATTGGGGAATTATCGATTATCTTATTCGATATGATGGAACATCATTTCTAACTGAATTTATTCTTCTCGAAGGAGATCGTTAAACCCTCGTAGAAGCATCACGTTGAAACTTGTTACAAGCAAGCCTTCTAACCCAGACGAAACCTGCTTGAATTAACAGCTCTGAGTTCCGCATATCTTTGAATATATATATCTATATATTATATATATACATATATATATGTATTTATATGCATGTACATTTGCAGCAGACTTTATCCAAGCTCTATGTCAGAAACAGAATCCACTAACACTCTCTTCCTAATCTTCCAACCGGTCTACTACTGCTTCTATTTCATGATTAGAAAAGTGAAGAATATATATTCACTATTTATTCCTTTTTTTTTTTTTATAGAAATGTATTTTTACAATACGATTATTTGAATAAATTAATAAAAAACGAATTGAGATCGATTATGATGTAGTATTGATTTTAATTTTTGAACAATTTTAAAACAAATTCTAGAAATAAATATTTCTAATTTTATTATTTTTTTATTCTATTATAATATTATAGTAAGATTTGTTATAAGATAAATAATTATATGATAAATAATTAACTATTAATTCACGAGATAAATGTATTTCGAAATATTTATTATGAAAATATATAATAATTATTTAAATAATAACTAAAGTTAACTATTAGGATTTCTGACAGGGGTGTGGCGTAGCAATTCGACCTATCTATTCTAATTTTGAATTTAGCCACCAGATAGCGTATTCAAGTGCTAAAAATCCCAATATTGGGGTTGGTAAATAAATAATTGTGGATTTTGTCGATAGGTGGCTTTTTAAAATCAGCATTGACTTAAGTAGTTGCCAACCCAATGTATGTGTTATAGTTTGTTACAATTTATTCATGAAAAAATATTCATAAATGATATCAGAATGTATTTTCTTTTTCTATCTTTTTATTGTAGATTTGTTTGACAAAAAGATTGTACAGGTTTTTTCTCAGACTAATAATAATAATAATAGAAAAAAAGGATATTATATAGAAATTTATTGCAAAATGAATGCGTTCGAATAATTGAAAGACTTTATATTTGAAATAAATCCAACCGTGAGACAGATAGCGAAAAAAGTTAACTTTGAGACCTGAATTCTTATTCTTTCTTTTTCTTCTTTTTCTATTCAACGTTTCTTTTATTCCACTATCTAAGTTTAAACTCATAAAATTTTTCACCATAACTCGAGGCTACTACCAGAGTCAAAGTTCTTTGATATTTTCCTGTACCTCATTAGGCTACTCTTTTCGATTATTTAGACATTTTGTTTCTAATACTTTGTGACTAAATTGTTGAAATATATTTTCTAAATTTTTACTTTTTTCTTTTTTTCACATTTTATATGAACAATTAAAATTAAGAATGATAATAATAGCTTGGAAAATGTTGTATCATGCATGAACATTTTAACATTAGATTAACCTATCAATCAAAATAATAACTATTTTTAATTTTATATATATATATATATAGTTTTTTTTTTTTAATTTTCTAAATTTAATAAAAAGAAATATTTTTCTAAACACAAATACCCAAACGATTAATTTTTCTGAAATATATTTGAAGTAGAAGTTTTTAATAGGTTATGTTATCAAGGTATTATTAAATTGATAGAAACTTTTTGACATGTTTCATACCCAAATATATTATAATAATAATAATAATAATAATAATAATGAAAATAAATCATTAATTAATAATTTACAATTCTATTCAAACGTAATTGCTTAGTGGAAAGCGCCAACACACGCAAATAACAGTAGTACATTGTTTACGCGCAGTCTACGTCAGATCTTATCATCCGGCTATATAACTTTGCAGCCAATCCCAGCATAGTTAAGAGGTTAATTAAACGCAAATTATAATCGTTCATTTTCACATCAAAAGTCACATAATGATTTTCGTTTATTATTGTTGGTTACTCAATTATCGATAAACGTTAAATATAAATAACGTTTTACGAATATTCATCGAATTTTTACAAAAAAGTACGTTTTTTCTAACCTCCCCAACAAAAAAAAACCAAGATGGCCACTTCGAAGATAGACTCAAATATCGCGTACTACGAGATTCAATGTTAATTTTCAACAAAATAATGAAATAAAAATACCAGATTTAAGACAATACACAGTATTGTTAATAACATATTACGAAAATTGTTTGTTAATTGATAGATTTACTGAATTTTCGATTGTAGATATCGATTGTATCTTTTTACAATAATAGAGAATCTAATCGATTTTCTAGTATTTTATACACAAACTGTATATTAATGATCGTGCTTTGAAGTAGTCCTCAAAGCATTAAAACCTTTCTCTGAATGGTACCCCATCTCATTTCGTTTTACTACCAATAAGCTTCAGCCGCCATATTGGTATTTAGTTGTTTCTCTTCCTACAAAATACTGTATAAAAACACACACAAACATTTGTGATAATGTAAGATACATAAAGAACTAAAAAATACTAAAAAAAAAGAAACAAAAATGAATCAAATAACAATTAGTAAAATTTTTTAATGAAAAAAAAATAATTGAGGTTAAAATATGAAATGGCGGGAAAATTTGATTGAAAAAGAAAAGATGGATGTTATCTGCTAACAGTAATCTCAGTTTTACGTATCCTTTGGAATAATAGTACTAACTTTAGAATAGTAAAAACAAGAGAAAGAGAGAAAGTAAATAGAAAGGTTCAAAGGATGTTTAAAGCAGTGGCTAGCATTGTCCGTAATCAAACCATTGCAGCTTTTGGAAGTCAATAGGTTAAGTACGCCTATTCCACCTCTATATATATATACATAGGTATATACGAAAATATACTGGGTGAATCGTAAAAAATAGAAACCACAAAGTAACTTTGGTCTAATTTCAATAAAATAATATTAAAATATTTCAATGAACAATGTAACATTTAAAAATGGTTGATATATTACAAAATAAGAATATTATTTTTGTATTTTAAAATATTAAATAAATAAATAAATATATATATATATTAAAATATTAAAAACATAGATTGAAAATATTTGTAAATAAATAATAAAATTTAATTGCATCGAATAAAAATAAAGTTTCTATCGTAACAAGTAACCAAAGATATTTACGTTTCTTGGTTTTTCTATTTATTTATCTCACCTAGTATATATATATATAAGTATATATTGCAAGAGAGCACGTAGTGCACGGCGATTTTGGCATTTCGGAGCACGAATGCCAGGAAGCGTTATCGACTTCGTGCTCTCGCCGACACTCAAAGGGTTAAATACTTTTCAATTACACGCAACTAGTCTCCCGTTGAAACCCTTTGAGTGGCAGGCCATTATGTGTACTACCTATGGCAAAATTGCCGTAGGGTTTTTCCCACCACCACCACCACCTCCTCCTCCTCCTCCTCCACCACCCCCTACCTCACTTTATTGAGCCCCGAACACACGGTTGAGACAAATTAACAAAAGCGAAGAACGAACTTTCCAAAACAAAATTGAAAGCAAAGTTTTCAATCTGTTGTTCACGTATACTATCCCCCACCCCACTCCACCCCACTCCACCCCACTCCACCCCACTCCACCCCACTCCACCCCGTTTCTATTGGTTTTCGACAATCGTAATAAACTTTACACCTATTTTTTAGTATTAAGTATTTTAGTATTTGTAAAAGATTATATTAATTACCTTAGAAATACTAATTATTATTATTATTATATATATATAATTGCTATTATATTATTTATAATTAATATTATTATTTTTAATAAGAGATTTGTGTTTTTATCGTTTAACCTTTGATACTACCAGGATGTATAGATGTTTACCTCACCAGCAGGATTCGTTTTTTCTGCTCAAGTGATAAGCAACTCTTCTCTCTCTCTCTCTCTCTCTTTCTCTGTCTCTCTCTCTCTGTCTCAACGTGTTCTCAATGTAAAGGTAGAAAACACCTTTACAACTTAGTAACATTCTCTAAAGTCTTTAGTGCCCGCATCCTTGCGTTCCAGCTTGACCGAAGGTTCTCCTTACACCCTTCTGACCCTTTATACAACCCCCTCTCTCTCTCTCTCTCTCTCTCTCTCTCTCTCTCTTTACCTTTCAAACATTCTTCCTTGCTAAGGTTTTATCGGAAAGTCGAAGGTGAAAAGTTTAAACGACTAAACTCTAAATGTTTTATCTCTAACTAACGTGTTTCCTATGATTGCCAGTAAAATTACTTTTCTTTTGTTACTTCTTTTATTTATTTATTTAATTAATTATTTAATTATTTAATTATTCATTGCTTAAATAAATATTATTCATATATAATCTCTCTCTCATTTTTTAATTATTATGTAAATAATAAATTATTATAAATATCTTAATATTTATATATATAAATTACGTGTCACGTTGTTTGTCCGCAATGGACTCCTAAACTACTGAACCGAATTTAATAAAATTTTGCACAATGTGTGCAATTTCATTCAACTTGAAAGATAGGATAGTTTATATCTCAATTTATAATTGCAATATATTATTTTACTGCGAATTATGACTTAAAGACGTGTGTATCGGACTGATTGTGAGCAACAGCAACGTGTGAAGGGACACCCCTTGTTTTATATATAAATATAAAAATAATATATCTTGATAATTGTATAAAACAAACATTTGCTTAACAATAAAAAAACAACATACATAGGTGATGTTATAATATTTTTTAAAAATATAATGCACAAAAATTGTACGTATTTTTCAAATTTTTCTATATTTTCTCGGGTATAATTTCAATTCAATTGAAAGATTATTTAATCTAATAATCTAATAATTTAATCATCGATTTTTTTTTCTTTCATTAAATGGAACATCTTAAATAAATAAAGAAAGAAAAAAAGAAAAGAGAAATGGGATAATAAAAAGTGATTATAGTTTTTGTTGTTTAAAGCTATCAGAGAAAGCTGAAAGCTTCTCTTGGACGATCAGTGCTCGTTAAATCCAATAAAAAAAAAAAAAAAAAAAAAAAACAAAAAAACAAACTAGAAAAGAAAAAAGAAAAACTCCGACCACTGAGAATGGTCGATTTCTCAATAGGGGAGAATTGGAAATATAACTCCCTAGATGATCTAGTACATATGACTGTGATTGGTAAAATCGAATCATCTCGTTTAAAGAGACAACCCGTTAGAACTGATGACAGTAAGTCTGTTCGATCAGATTGGAATTAAAGAATCAATACTTCATAATCTTCGTTTAAATAATAGAAAAAAAAAATAATAAGAAGCAATTACTTTTAACTTACAAACAAAGTTAAATAAACAAAAAAAAAGACAACAATAAATAAAATATAATATTATTAAATAATTTGTACAATATTACAATTGTTTTATTATACTATTAATAATCCTAATATAAATATATAAATTACGTGTCACGTTGTTTGTCCGCAATGGACTCCTAAACTATTGAACCGAATTTAATAAAATTTTGCACACTGTGTACAGTTTCATTCAACTTGAAAGATAGGATAGTTTATATCTCAATTTATAATTGCAATATATTATTTTATTTGCGAATTATGACTTAAGGAGACCTTCTACTCTGCAATTTAAAAAAATTTTTTTTTTTTTTTACATTTTTCGAATGTATATATATGTAGAAATATTGTGTTAAAATTTCAAAAAGATCCGATGTCTCTAACTACATTTTTGGTGCCTGAACGTAACTACCTCGGACCGTTTTCCTGAGCGTTCGGCGCCCACGGACGACTCTTATCTTGTTCAATCCCTTTCTCTTTCATTGTTTATTCAAGCAGTTTTTTTTATTGTAATCTGTATAATCCTTCGTATTGTCAGGTATATTTTTCGGGGGATCAGACATAGAGAAATATATAACTGTCTGAAGATGATGATATATAGATTATTAACCCTTTCGGCCCGAGCGGTGACTATAGTCACCCAACGCCCAACGCTCGCTCTGTACGAGCGGTGACTATAGTCACCCAACATTTGACGCTCGTTTGCCGCGGCTGCTCGGTCAGCGGGGACGGCGCGACGCAGAATGCGTCCGGACCGAAAGGGTTAAATTATGATGATGTTAATGGGCTAATAATTTGAATAAAACGTGGCCCATTGCTGGGCCCATTAATCGGCCAATGATCAACTACTATTAATGGGCCGATAATAAATGCCGGTACTGGGCCGATAATAAATGCCGGTACTGGGCCGATAATAAATGCCGGTACTGGGCCGATAATAAATGCCGGTACTGGGCCGATAATAAATGCCGGTAATGGGCCGATAATAAATGCCGGTACTGGGCCGATAATAAATGCCGGTACTGGGCCGATAATAAATGCCGGTACTGGGCCGATAATAAATGCCGGTACTGGGCCGATAATAAATGCCGGTAATGGGCCGATAATAAATGCCGGTACTGGGCCGATAATAAATGCCGGTACTGGGCCGATAATAAATGCCGGTACTGGGCCGATAATAAATGCCGGTACTGGGCCGATAATAAATGCCGGTACTGGGCCGATAATAAATGCCGGTACTGGGCCGATAATAAATGCCGGTACTGGGCCGATAATAAATGCCGGTAATGGGCCGATAATAAATGCCGGTACTGGGCCGATAATAAATGCCGGTACTGGGCCGATAATAAATGCCGGTACTGGGCCGATAATAAATGCCGGTACTGGGCCGATAATAAATGCCGGTACTGGGCCGATAATAAATGCCGGTACTGGGCCGATAATAAATGCCGGTACTGGGCCGATAATAAATGCCGGTACTGGGCCGATAATAAATGCCGGTACTGGGCCGATAATAAATGCCGGTACTGGGCCGATAATAAATGCCGGTACTGGGCCGATAATAAATGCCGGTAATGGGCCGATAATAAATGCCGGTAATGGGCCGATAATAAATGCCGGTAATGGGCCGATAATAAATGCCGGTAATGGGCCGATAATAAATTTTATTAATGGTCTTTTGAATTTCAGGTAAAAACCTGAATTTTATAATTCAGGTAAGCCATTCTCAAGTTCTGATGGAGCTACCAAAGCACTAAAGTTTTAAGGTGTTTTTTTATACTACTGTTTTTGCAATAAAAAATTAATTAAAATGAAAAAATAAAAATTCATTTATATAGTTCAAGACTCAATTTAACAAACCTAACAACTTTTAGATCGATATCTTTTATAGTTTTCTTGGAAAAAATTCGCGAAAATAGCCTTTTTTTTAGGTGCTCAGAGTAGAAGGTCCCCTTAAAGACGTGTGTATCAGACTGATTGTGAGCCACAGCAATTATATTATAAATTAAATTAATATATTTTATACAATTATCAAAAATAATTAATCTATGATATTATTTGTATGCTTATCAATTGAATTATATTTTTAATAATAATAATAATAATAATAATTATACTTTTAACTTACAAATAAAGTCATACAAAAAAAAAAAAAAAGAAATATAATTAAATATCCGATATAGAATTTAATTATCAAAAAAAAAAAAATTCAAATCTTCCAGAAATCAAAATCTATTCAATTTCAAATCACACACACACACACACACATACACATACACACACTAAAATGTAGAAATAATTTTCTTATATAATATCAATCCAATAATACTTTTTTTTTTTTTTATTGCACAAATTATTATCTATCATTATATCAATCGAAATGAACAAAATAATATTCTAATAATAAGTGTCATTTGGAATTCCACTTCTATTCTTAACACAAAAAGAGATAAAGAGAGATAAAGAAAGGGAACGAGAAAGAGAGAAAGAGAGAAAGAGAGAGAGAGAGAGAGAGATGATAGGAAGGGTAGAAAATGGCTTATTCAATAACTGTAATTCCATGGAAAATTACTCGCATCTGGTGAAGCTGGATTTACCTGCCGCGGCGCATAATTACATCCGCCCTACCGTTAGTTTCGGTAATCATTTCGGCCGGATTTAAGTTATTAATTGTCTACTTGCCATGGTGAACGCTTACGATCCAACTCTACGTTTCAACACACACTAATACACATTCCAACATATCCCTAACATATTCACACATTCAAATATCTCTTCACATATACACAAAACACATATAAACATATATAAACTTACGTTATACGTGTTATATATATATATATAACAAAGTATATACAAGTATATGCATTTACAGGTACAAATGTGTATATTTATGTGTGTATTAGTAATATATATAGAACAACTGAGCTTTACTTTATTACCATTTGATTTATACCATTCGAAAAGCGTGAAACAATGGGGGTGTGTTATGTATTATTTGAAAGAGATTGTCGCACGACGTTTATAATATGACTTTACGATCTCCTATCTTTCACGATGGTGAAAACTCGTAAAAGTATTTATAATGGAGAGTGAGAGAGAGAGAGAGAGAGAGAGAGAGAAAGAGTGGTATGCAGTATACAATGATGAGACATTCGATACTAAAGTAGAGTATAAAAAATAAACAAAAACCACCTCTCATTCCAAGGGGAAACAACAACAACAAAAAATAGGATGAAAGAACGTATGGGTTATTGGAAATCGTTAACTCTTCTACTGACAAACAAAAATGACAAAAATCAAATTACACACTGATTCTTCTCTTCTCTTCTCTTCTCTTCTCTTCGTGTTTTTTTTTTTTTTTTTTTTCATACAACTTTTTGAACCTTTCGATGATGTAAAAGTGAAAAATAATGTTTAATAGAAATTCGATACGTTTTTTTTTTTTTAATTGAAATAATTAGTTAATGTATTTTTGATAAATAAATGTAATTTGAATAGTTAAAATTAAATCTATAACGTGATATTAAATAATCGTGTTTTGTAATTTGTAAAAATTGTTTGTAAAAAAAAAAAATGTGATATAAATAAAAGGTATAATTATTTATTATTAAATAAATAAATTAGAAAAGAAGATACAAAAATAATATTATAATAATATTATTTTATAAATTATCCTACTCTCCTAATACTATGGCATTTTCGAAACTTCCTGTTTTCTTTTTTTTTTTTTTTTTTTTTTTTGAAGATTTCACTTTTAACTTGTGTGATCTTTTTTTTTAATCTTCTTTATTTCTTTTTTTTTTTTTTATTTGTAACTATCAGTCCAATTTCCAACTCAACTATGACTACGAATGGAATAAAGTTTTCGATATGTGTGCATAACTCTTTTTTTCTTGCTGTTGTTTCCTTTTTTTTTTTTTTTTGATTTTTCACACCATATATATTTTTGTTTCTTTCTCTTTCTCTCTTTTAGGACATTCCTGTTCGTTTACAGGAAACGATTGAATGATATCTCTCTCTCTCTCTCTTGTTTTAATTCTACGAACTGTTGTTGTATTTCCCTTTCAATGATTTCCTATAGGATTTTATCGAACGTTTCATTCATTTTTAATAAATCATTTTGTTTATCGAAATACTCTTACGAGTTGTGTTATTTCTGTTCAGTTGTTTTACAATTTTTCTGTCTTTTTTTTTCTAATTAAAATTTACGAGATTTACGTTATGGGAAAGTATTGATTGTAATTATACAAAATTATTGTTTTCAACATGAAGCAATTTAAAGATAAAGATTAAATTCCTATAGTTTGATTATCGTATGTGTGTGTGTGTGTATCCCTTCACCATTAATGTGAAACATTGATTTTATGTTTGTATTTTATATTACAATTATTCGTAGTAATTAAATACATTTTTTGATCAATTTGTTTTTTTAACTTTATTTACCGTTTCGTTTTGATTTACGTGCACATATTTCAATCGAAAGGTCTGATTAGTGGCTGACTTCGACTACTTTTCATCGTATCACTCATACGCTACAATTCTGAATGTTATTTAACTAATGGTTATATCGTTTAAAATTAATTAACGTTTGAGAACGATACGAAGAAATGAAAACAAAATTCGCGGATATATTTTTTTACTCTGTTTGAACTTCATTTAAAAAAAAAAAAAAAAAAGAAAAAAAGGAGAAAAAAGGATTACGAGGCTCGGTAAGCGACAAAATGGCGCGTCATAATTTCAAGTTGTTTCTTTTTCGATTTGATTTTCTTTTCTTTTTGTTTTCTCCTTTATTCTTCCCCCTCTTTTTATACATATTTTTTTTTTCGAAGGTCGTTATCGTGCATGTTGCACTATTAATCATGAACGAAATCGATTAAGCGATATTTCCACTCGCGGTTATTTATACACCTTTGTTTTTTATCTTCCGTTGTGTTGTTCTTTGCATGTTTTTTTTTTTTTTTTTTTTTTTCTATTTCAAATCTCTTGACAACCCTCTACCCTTCCAATCATATTTTATTGTTGTTGTTGTAGTTGTTGTTGTTGTTGTTACAAAAGTGCATCAATCTGCATTGATTGCTATATCCGACGACTAGTATTTACCTGTTTTACCGATAACTTATCATCAGTTCGATAAATGATACTTTTGGGGACCACCATTATTATCCGTTTTTTACAATTGTCAACTTTTGCCAATACTCGTATTTGCGTATATCATGCGTATTCACGCTTATTGTTCACCTATTTGTAATCGTCTAGCTTTATAAATCATTCGGTTGCATGAACCACTTGTATTTTGATCAATATCAACATCAAATTGTTATTTCCATTTAATTTACAACTTATATTCCAATTAATTTACAACAATATTTGAATTATCTTAACACATTTAGGTTTGATAACTAAATTTGTAATTCAAATATTATTCATGTAATTGAAATTTTCATAGTATTGATAAATCATTCAATAACTTGCTATTCAATTATTTCGTAAGGATGGTTGGAAAGTAAATAATTAATAATTATAAAAATGTGCGCCTGTAAGTATGCAACCCTCCAGATACAGTTTCAAAATGTTGCTTGCCAGCGCCATCTTTTGAAACGGAATATTTTTTCTGCCCGAAAGATAGGCAACCCGTAATACAAGCGTGTACAAACAGTTTCGACTTCAAAAAAATTCCGTCTCAGTAGATGGCGCACGCAAGCGACATTTTCAAAGTGTGTCTGGAGGGTTGCATTTCTACAGGCGTAATGTTTATTATAAATAATGATAAAAATTGAATTAGTTATACATATTTTTAGAATAATATGATTGACATTTAACTCAAGAAACGTTTAACCCTTCATTAATATAATCTTTATTATATTATATACGTATAACAAATACAATTATATTAAACGAGATACATTCGATATTGTTAATAGGTATTATGAAAATTAAACAACAAATGAAGTATATTAATCTATTCGTATTAAATTCGTATGATCAAGTTTGAATATTATCCCGTTTGCTATGACAAATAACAATCGTGTTGATTTTGATATTTGATAAATATTATTATTATTATTATTATTATTAATAAATTAATACAAATTGATCGGTTAGTTTATTAAAATATCGATTAGATCTACTTCATTTCTATCAAATTAAATTACGTCAGATTTATATTTTATTTTATTTCATTTTGATTATTTTACTTTTTTTGTTCTTAATCTAATCTGTCAAAGTACACTTTTTTGCATTTCTTTAAAAAAGAAGAAAAAAAAAAAGGAAATAAAAGGGAGGGAAAGAAAAAATTAAAAGAACATACAAAAATAAAAAAATAAAAAGGTTTAAGAATAGGTAAAGAGTAGAGGCAAGCTTGTTTCTTCGAGACAAATGACTTTATTCGTAATGCCTTAGGGCGATCAGCGAACCATCAAGAAGAAGAAAAAAAGGGGTGAGAAAGTGGGTGGTAGAATGAAGAAAGAGAGAGAGAGAGAGAGAGAGAGAGAGAGAGAGAGAGAGAGAGAAATAGAAAAGAGTAAAAGAGAAAGAAGAAGAAGAAGAAGAAGGAAAAATCGACGTGAATTGTTACGAAAATGGCTCACGGTATAACGCTTTACCTTTTTTAAATATTACAAGAGTTTGAAGTATACATAAACGACGATTAAATATCGATCGCTGTTACGTTCGAATAAGAAATAGAAATAATATGAGAAAAAAATATATTTAAAAATTAAAAAAAAAAAAGAAAAAAAAAGAAGAAAGGTGAATAATAAAAACTTGGTTTTAGTATGTCAATTGAAATATGTGATTCTTCAATATGTAATAATTATATATATATATATATATATTTTTGTTTTTTAATTGGAGAAAAATAAAACTACGACGATTTTATAATTCGAAAAAAATAAAAATAAAACTTTGATACACGAGTATTGGCCAATTATAGTACAAAGGGTTTTTAGATGTTAAATAATTTTTTTTTTTTTAATTTTTATATTTTGTTATTTAACTCGTAAAAAATAATATAAATCAAACACACAACAATTATTCGATAATTAAACTAATCCAATAATCTAATAATTTTTTCGATACCTACTTTTCGTATCTAATCTCCCAAAAAAATTCAAATATAATTAAATAAATAGTAGAATATTGGCACAGGTAGTTGAATTACTACAACTACTACTACTACTACTACTACTACTATTACTGTGTATCGTCTGACCCATTTCGATATATGGCAATTATAATAATTTTCTGGCTCCCAAAGGTACCGTTCAAACGTCCGGAGGAAGTGACACGTAACGAATTTACGAATTCGCGCTTGTCGAGAATTATAATCGAAATATACCTAATTTCGTGGCTGCCATTTAAAAGACATTAAATATATATTCTATCGATCTTTCTTTCTTTCTTTTTTTTCTCTCTCTCTCTCTCTCTCTCTCTCTCCAATTTCTCTCTCAATATTTTTATTTCTATACTTCTCTGCATCTATAAATAAATCCTATAATTAAAATTCTTCTCATAAAAGTTTCCAATAAAAAAGCAAACTAACTAAAAGAAATAAAAAAATTCAACACTCGTCAAAGTTTCGTTAAGTTTTAATCGAATTAAATCTCAAATATTCTTCCACCCTGTATTTTCTTTCACTGTCTAATAATAATAATAATAATAATAATAATAATAATAATAATAATAATAATAATAAAAATATGATCCTTTCAGAAATATTTAAATTTGGTCATATTATTTTATCCTATTCGTAGAAATTTATCAGTGAGTTTAAGTGATCAGCTATTGCAAAGTATATTAAGTTAGGTGAATATAAGTATTATCATTTTATATGAAGATAGCCGATTCCAGCTGGCTAAAACTTTCATATTATTTAATTAGAAAGGACCACCACCATGAGGGTGGAGGGGGTGGAAGGGTGGGGGGAAGGGGGCTGGAGGAGGAGGAGGAGGAAAGTTTACGTAGTCTAGCAGAGCTTCGAGGTTGGTGAGTTCGACCGAAACGGAAAAGAGACGGAAAGAGTAGGAAAAACGGGAAGTGAAGTAAAGTTGAGTAAAGGACAGAAAATGGGAAGGGGAAAAGAAGGTAAGTTTGTCGTTAACGAGAAATATATAGGGTGTCTTGGAAAAATAAGCTAGAAAAAAATAAAATTGAAATAAGAGAGAGAGAGAGAGAGAGAGAGAGAGAGAAGAGAAGAGAAAAAATTTTATGAAACATTTAAAAAATATTTAACACATTCATGTTATAACTTAAAACACACACACATATACACATACGTACACACATACATCTGACAACATATTAAAAATAAATATTTCATAATTAACACGATTATAAATATTATTTATATGTATTATAATTAAATGTACTTGGAATACAAATTTGTAATATTAAAATTAAAATAATAAAATATGATGGATTTATACATTTTTAATACGATTTGTATTTACAATTAGTATTTGTTTAACACGATTAAACAAAAATAAAACAAACAATAAAATATTACTATCCAATGAAATTTGAGAATATATATTTTTTTTTTTGTTTCAAAACATTACAATTTAAATAGCCAATGGTCATTATACGCATGACGAGTATACTCGTCAATAGAAAAATCGTACGACACTTTTTCAATGACGCGTAAACTCGTCAATAGAAAAATCGTACGACACTTCTTCAATGACGAGTAAACTCGTCAATAGAAAAATCGTACAACACTTTTTCAATAACGAATATACTCGTCAATACACAAAATCTTAACAATTTCTCAATGACGAGTATACACGTCAATACACAAAACCTTAGCAATTTCTCGATGACGAGTATACACGTGAATCATGTAGAAACAATTCTAAATACCATTTGAATTCTTACTTAATATTACTTTGTACTATTTTCTGTAAAGTTTATCATATTTATTGATAAGAAAAAGAAAGAAAGAAAGAAAGAAAAAGAAAATGAAAATAAGAAAAAAAAGGGATTCATAGACTATAATATATCCATTTGAAATTATCCTTGGAAACTCATCTTTCTTCATAGAAGTGAGAGAGAACTTTGGCTTTGGTAGCATTGAATTATAACGACGTAATAGAGATGACTGTAGAGAACCTCTCTCTCTCTGTTATTATCTCTGGATTACGTAATTGAATTGCTTGAAGTTCGCCGACTCGTACTTTGTTTTCGTCGTATCATATTGTTCCCTATCTAGTTTGAGGTTAGACTATTATATGAGAAGAAGAAATAAATAGACACTTTTGTTTAAATAACCTGATAATTAGTTAATCCCATTTTATGATCTATTCATACATATATATATATATATAGTTACCTATCTTATCCAACTATTGGATAAAATATTATTCAATTATTTTTTTTTAATAAAACAAAAAAATCAAACTATAGACTATTTAGAAATATTATATAAATATTATATAAATATTGTAATAAATATATGAAATAATAATTATATATTTATATTTATTATTATTATTATATATATACTATATATTTAATATTATATATTACTATACTATACTCTCTATATTATTATATTACTATATTACTATAGTATACATATAACATACTATATACTATAAATATTACTACACTATATATTTAATATACATATATATATTAATCTATTTTATAATTTAATTATAAAATATTATTTTATATTTAAATCTATCAAAATCTATCTATCTATATGTCTATCTATCTATCTATCTAATACTAAATAATTACTAATAATAATAATAAAAATAACATAAATACATGTACACTCCTACATATTTATTTAACAATAATTATTACATAAACTGTGTTGGTCTATATCATAATAGGTATCGGCTTTCAATTAAACGTTCGACGATCAAACGTTGATTAGCTTCCTAGCATGATTAATATCGATTAACTCTGTTTAATATCAAAGTTTCCCCAAAATACCCCATATCTGGTTACCCAACTAGACATTCTATACGACTAATAATAATAATAATAATTTAAATCGATCAAGAAAATACGAATTTATGATTTGATACGAGTCACCACAAATTACATTTCAAATTGACATTTTCACGAGAAGACGAACAATATCTAATTAAGTTTGACACGTCAATAAATTTTCTCAACTTTTCAACCTCCCCCCTCCCCACCCCTCCCCCGTCCTCCCTCCCTCCACTTTCCCCCTAGTTTCTCTCTCTCTCTCTCTCTCTCTCTTAGTTGCAATTACCATTAAAAGGTTTTTTCTATTTCGAGAGTACTGTAGAGTTTAGTGAACTCATTCGATAAAGGATTCATTTTACCTTCCTTCCTATAACTAATTTTCATACTTTTACCGTATCTGTATTTTTATCTTTTGTCTCTACTTTCTATCTCTTTTTCACACTCTTATAATATTGATCTATTTTCTTTCTGATTTGAAAATTGTATTTATTTCATTTTGTAAAAGAGACCAAAAAAAGAAAAATGCATATATCGGAAACATGCGACGTGATTTTCGATATTTGTACGATACTCTAATGGAAATTGACGATATAGTAGGGTAGATATGTATAATATAGATTTTTTTTTTGTATTTCTTCGGTATATTTCAACTTGGTGAATATACGTTTAATGAAATAAACGAGATGAAAAAAAAAAGATAGAACTAACGAAAAAGAAAGGAAGAAAATTAATACAAAAATAATATATTCGGATGATTTTTCAAGTTGAAAAAGTTTCTTTCTCTATTTTTGTTTTTTCTTTCTTTTCTTTTCTTTTTCTATTACATATTAATTCATTTCTTTGTATCTGTCAAAAGAAATAATCATCCTATAAGGTTTTATTTATACATTGAAATATATATATATAAATATTATAACAAATATATACAGTAACACAATTATATATTCTTCTATATAATACCAAAAAAAAAACACACACACACACACAAATAATTTAACATAAATAGAAAAAAAATTATTTGATTAGAAAAAGAAATAGTTTTCGTTTTCCAAATAAATAATTGATAAATAATTTTTACAACAACAAAAAACATGTACATATATATATAAAAATAACGAAATTATTATGTAAAATAATTTATATTTATATTTATTTTTAATATTTATTGAATAATTTTGATGACCAAAAAAAAAAAAATACAAAAATACACGCGTATAAAAGAATTCGTATTTTAAACCTACATATGTATAAATTTTCTCATACATCAATATAATAATAAAAACAAAACAAAACAAAAACAAGTAAAATAGAAATAAACAAAATTATCCAATTACGAAACAAAATGACTCACCTATAAAAAAAAAAAAAAAAAATTAATTATTAACAAATAACTTCTCTAACAAACTTTTACGTAATCCACATTACATCTGCGACACACGTATGTTACACGCACGCATGCACGCATGCATGCACACGCACCTATTCATACGTACAAAAATACAAATGTAATTTCAAAACTTTCCAAACGTTAACGTATAAACAATATTACCTAGATTGTTATTATTTTTTTTTTATCCAACATAGTAAACAAAAATATTGGTCCAAAAAATGTTGGTCATACGAATAAGCTCAAAAGTTATCAAGTAACCTAATCAACCTCGCATATATTCATCAAATTATAAATAAATACAAAAAATAAGCAAGAAAATGATCGACCAAAAAAATAACATTTGTTAAGAAAAGATATCAATTGTTATAAATAATTGTCTGATTAAATATAAGACGATGTATTCGTATTAAAAAAAAACAAAATTCAAAAGAGATAAAAGATACGAAACTTATCAACCAACCAAATCAACCTTGCATATGTTCATCGAATTATAAAAAACAATTAAATAAATATAGGTATATTTCTAATCAATTATAAAACAATGTACATATTATGCGTATTAAAAATTAAAAAAATAAAAAGATGAAAGAATGATATTTCCTAAAAGATGGATGAATTGATTACGAGTACAATTCGCAAGGTAGAAAACGATAATAACGGAAATAAATGTCGGTTCCTTTTATGAAGAATTTCAAAATTTTCTAATAAACCGTTTACTTAATCCACCCCCACCCCAAACCCCAACCCCAACCCCAACCCCCCAACTGCCCCTCTCTCTCTCTCTCTCTCTCTTTTATCATCATCACTTTTTGATATTCTTCCTACAATAAGCCAGAGAAACCTTCTCCTCATTTCTACGTATCATTTCTCGAATGTAGAAATGAACAGAGAAAAAAGGGGGAGGGGGGAAATGGGGAGAAAAGAGAATGAGAAAGAGTAAGAAAAAGAGAAAAAGAGAAAGAGAGAGAAAGAGAGAGAGAACTTGCATTAAAATACCACTTGCGACCTCATTTCCGCCGGTAATTGTAATAATTTCGTACCGTCCGATACGTCCGTTAGTGAAACATCCCGGAGGATATAGCATCATCCAGGAATAGTAAATATATATATATATATATCATATACATCTATATATATACATATATATATATGTGTGTGTATATGTATATGTATATAATCGAAGTTCATATCCTTCTCTCATATGCATAAACAAATACCTAATATATATATATATACGTTTAAACGTAAGCCAACTCTGCCAATCGTATTCGAGTACACGTTATATATATGTATATGTATATGTATATATATAATATGTAATGGACGTTTGACGTAAAAGCTAAATTCAAAAGTTTTATTCTTCAATGGTATATTTTCCCTGTGAGAGAGAGAGAGAGAGAGAGAGAGAGAGAGAGAGAGAGAGAGAGAGAGTATCGACGAATAAATTCCAAATCTTTTATTTTTTCTTTTTATTTTTTTGTTAAACAGTTATTTATACAATTCGTTTTTTTATGTGTGTGTGTTTTTTTTGTTCTTTCTTTCTTTTTTTTTTTTTAAATCTTTTTTTTTCTTTCTCTCTATACGAGATATGGAAACTTAATTAAAATTGAAATATAAAGTCAAATATACATGAACAGGATGTTGTATTCAAAATGAATGATAAATCTGAAAAATATAAGGTTTGCTGGTGGTGGTTTTTTTAAGAGAGATCAAATCGGATATAGAAATATTTTTAATATATTTTTTTTTCTTTTTTATTAAATACGAAATTTTTACGAGAGAAAAAGAATTTGTTAAATATATATATATATATATATTTTTTTTTTATATAGAAATGAAACAAAATTCAGGTGTTACGTCAAATTTTAAAATTCGAGTGATGTTCTATTATCACTAGATTTATAATAATTATAAAAATAATAATAGAGTAAATAATTAATATATTATTTTTATTCATTGTATTACGAAAAATTGTAAATCATTGTTTATATTCCCGTTGGTAATTCAACATTTTTGTTAATAATTCGATAATTAGAAATCAATTGGATTAACAAAGATATAAGTCGAGCGGCAAAGATCGATAAACACGAAATTATAAAAACAATAGAAAATAATTATTGATAATTAATTTTATTCTAGAGATACTTTAATATACATAATTAACTTTATACTGAATTTATATATTCAAGAATATAGATTTTATGTTGAATTTAATAATAATAATAATAATATCATGTGTGTTGTGTGTTTAACTTTCAATATTAAAAGAAAATACGCAAATCAATGAAAAATAAAATCACTAATTCAAATCATAATAAATCAATTGTAATAATAATAATAATAAAAATATAATCTAAATTAATTTCCTAATTCAAAAATTAAATTACATCTAATTTTATGTATTTTCAAATAATATTCATGGACACATAATATAATATTTAATTATTTTAATATTTGTCAATTTTGAACAAAATTGATGTCAATAAAGTATGGAATATTCGTTTAAACGAATTTTCTATAATAATAATAATAATAATATAATTAAATAAAAATAAATTGATTATTTTATTAAACTCATTAGCATGTTGACTTTTACTTTAATATGCTCGTACCTGAGGCAAATTTTAAACTAAATAATAATTCATTTACAAACTGATTTGTTAATTAGCTTTCATTTATATTTTATTTACTTTCATTATTTTTATTCTATTTTTCTGTTTTTTTTTTTTTTTTTAAATAAATAAATAATAAGTAACTACCAAACGAATGATAACATTTGTAAATTACTTTTTACATTTAAATTTTCTTTTCTTTTTAAATATATTTATTCTATTCTTCTATTAATAAATAAATAACTAAATAAATAATTAAATAAATAACTACGAAACGAATTATAACACTAAAAAAATAATAACAAAAACAAATTTAATTAATTGTTTTAATGCAAATTTCTTTTAAACTAACATAAATAACTAAATCCAGTGTACTATTTACATATATATATATATATATATTATACATGCAACGATTCAAAATAAAAATATTGATGCTAATTGATCTCTAGGAATCTTTTGACTGTTATCATCTTACGACAAAAATACACACCCTTAAAATATTTATACATATATATATATAATATATACACTCACAAACACATATAACATATGTATACTATTATACGTATACGTGAAAACGCGCGAAATTGCAAAACACGGCGTTAATTAAGAAAACAGAAGAACACAGTAACCGAGCATAGAGGAGAAACATGGTGCTTTGTTTCGCGCGTTTTTAGATGTAAAATACAACGGGTGTAAGAGAAATCCTTTCTCTCTCTCTCTATCTCTCTCTCTCTCTTACTCTCTTTTACTCTCTCTTTATCTCTCTATCTTTCTCTTCGTAACTATACAAAGAAGATACGAAACACTGACTACATATATGTATATATATACATATATACATATCTTTACTTGTACACATATATATGCATATACATATCTTTACTTGTATACATATGTATGCATTTATGCATACATATATATATATATATATGGTTGTAGCCACGTACGTTGGATGATATGAGAAACTGGAAAATATCTCATGCTCTTACCTTGAAGTACATGAAAACGAATGAAAAAATATAAAAAAAAAGAGAAAATAACAAGAAGGACAGATAGAAGAAAAAAGTAAGACAAGAAAGAAAGAGTAAACAACAACTTTAGAAAGAAAAAAAAAAGAAAAATAAAAAGACAGTGTTATAGCATCATGAACAAGTTCTTGTCCTTTACGTGTTGATAACAAAACAGTGAAGATAGGATACACATGTCCGTATAACTCTGCTGGTAATCGATCATGGAAATCATCGTAAAAAAAACACACACACACACTCTCTCTCTCACTCTCTCTCACTCTCTTTTAAAGTGTATCCAACTCATCGGTCTTCCAGTGTCAAACGGAAATTAATAGCTTGTGGCTAATGTACAATGTACTCGCGTGCAGGAGACGATGAATAAAGATGAGTCGTGCCACGAATCACTTTATCGAACGAACGAACGAGAAAGACTAAGTTAAAGAGAGAGAGAGAGAGAGAAAGAGAGGAAGAGAAAGGAGGATAAACGAAAAAAGGAAAAAAAGGAGAAAATTAATAATCGAAAAATGTCACCCACTCTCATCGACTCACTCAAATCGGGGAAGGAGGAGGAGGTGAGGTGAGGTGAGACGTTTTGCAATTCTAATCTTGATGAAAGCACTCGAGTTAGTCGATTTTATTTCTACCCTCACCCCCTTATATGCATACCCTTTTGCCAATCTCCACCCTGGTCTTTCTCTGCTACCTTATTCTTATTTTCCGATGACACGAATAACCACTATTTTTTTTTTTTTTTTTTTCAAAATATTGAAAAATTGAAAAATGAGAAAGGTATAGATTTGAACAAAAATGAAAAACAAACTGCTATTTGAATATTAAACTTTTCACAACTCTATTGCTATTTTTATTGTTCGTCATATGTAAAATATACGGCATTTTATGGAAGACCACTATAGTGGCTTGTAGTAATGAAAGGGTTAATGAAAAAAAAAAAAAAAGAAATTATACTCAAAGTAAAATATATTAGGTCGTACCAAAAATTTCTTAATTTTTCTTGATAATAAGTTTGCACAATATTGTGTGCAATATAATATTTATTCATGTTATTTTATTAAATAATATTGATTCTACTTTTATTATATATTATATTATAAATAATAACTACATTATATATTTAATTATTTATATATAATTATAAATATAATATTATAATATGTTATTATATTCAATTAATTAATGTAATTGTAATATATAATAATATATAAATAATTATATATATATATATAATAAAAATAAATTATATATATTACCTTTTTCTTTACTGTATATTTATTCAATATAAAAAATATTGTGCATGTAAAATAAAAAAATAAAATAAAATAAATAAAAACCAAAAATAAAAGAGGAAACTTTTTTGGGACGACTTAATATTTTATACATAATCAAAATGAAAGAATAGTTCGAACCAATCAATTGATAATAAATGCCTTACACGATCGATCGATTAATTAAAGCAATTAATTAGCGTATCCGAAATCGCTGTGGTTGAAATTTTTTGTTCTTTTTCTTTTATTCCAAACGATTGGCTCGTTCCTGCTTACTTATTTACGTCTCGTTAGATCGTCGAACGTTAGTTTCCGGTTCGTTATAATCAATGGATCTATATATATATATATATAGATTTTATTTGTTATTATCGCGTTTTATTTTTTTCTCTCGTCACCCCTGCCACACGCTTACCACCACCCCTACTATTTTTTTTATTTTTATTTTTATTTCCAATCCCACTAGAAACGTTGCACGACTCGTGCGATAATTTTGTTCTCTTGCGTATAAAAAAAAAATTGTTCTATAAAATTTGTTTATTTTTTTTTTTATATATCTATATATATATATATAGATATTTTATTCGAAAACAAATTTCACGAATTTAATTGTTTATTTAAATTACGTCAAATATCGAATAGGGAGAAAAATATACACTTTTCCAATTTATTCATAAATGTCTCGATAGAAATTTATGACGTGTTTTATACTCCAATGATTTTGATTTTTCTATTGATATTTCTTTTTATATTACAGTTCTTTTTCTTTTCTAAAATTCTTTCTCTTTAATTAAATTAAAAAAAAAAAATTTATTCGTAATTCTCATTATTCTTGATCTTTTAATAAAAATAAATCCAAACGAACAGTATGCACATCTTTTTCCTTTCATATTTTATTTTTTTACAAACTAACCAATAATTCTTGAACTTCTTTATTCAACACATACATACACACGTATCATATATACATAATAAATATATATATATACTCTCATACATGGGGGACACACACAATGGATTTTTGAATCGTGCAAAAGGGTAACTCGAGGTACGTTCTATTATACGAATTGCGAGTTAAAAACTTCAAACTTTCGAGAGGATACGTAAGAAAGAAAGTTACAAAAAAGAATAGAAGAATGAGAGAGGAAAAGAGAGAGAGAGAGAGAGAGTAGAAGAGAGAGGAGTTTTCACTCGGCAAAGATTTACGCCTCGCACCTGTAATTTAATATGGAATACTTCGAAGAGAGTTTCCCTCGAGTTGTTCCAACATTCTTCCGTTCGTTCCAACGCTATCCGAAACGTGAGAAGACTTTGTATTTCCTCTTCGACATACACTCCTACCCCTTTCCCCTCCTCCTCCACCCACTTCTCCCACTTCTCTTTTTCCTCTTCTAACCCACCTTCCCCCTCCTTCCCTCTAACTCACACCCTCTTTTACTCTTATATCAGCAACTCCAAAATATGGATATTCTTCGTGTCATTATTCATCGAGCTCCCGAAGATCTAATTCCAATGAAGGGGAGAACTCACGTAATCTCACCCCAATCCCCACTCCAACCTCCATACCCCTATCCCTACCACCTTCTTTATGCCCTTCACTCAACTCATTCCATCTCACAGCCCTCTTCTTCTTCTTCTTCTTCTTCTTCTACTTCATCCAATACTTCTCATCTCACCTACGATCATTTTCTGCAACGCCATTTGCTAGCAGGTTTCGCGTCGAATTGGAAAATTCGGAAACGTTGGAAACAAAACGTAAAGTTTCTTTTCTCTCAACGAATTAACGTCAAAAAAAGGGGCCATCTCATATTCTCTATCCTTTTCTATCGTATCTATATATATATATATATATATACACACATATATTGAATATCTCTCTTTCTCTCTTTGTGTGAACTTCTAACATTACCAGCAGTCATGATTTATTACCGTCACAGGGATGATGCGTTATTGTACATTACGTTGATAATTTCTTCCGCGTAACGTCCTACGATACTTTTCCATTCCCATCGATCTCCCAAGTGTCAAACTGTGAGTATATGGTATAACCGAGAATGTGTCATGGGGCAGAGACTCGAAGAACTAACGTGAGTTAAAATGAGAGTGAGAGAGAAAGATAGAGATAAGTGGAAGATTACGATTGGTGGTACTAAGTTCTAGCAAATGATAATAATTCTCATAAATATTTTATTATTTTATTATTTTATTATTTTAAATATGATTTCTCTAATTGTTTTGTTTTTTTTAAAGATATTTTTTTTATAAGACTATCTTAATAATTAAATTGTATTTTATTATAATATATAATATAAAATATTATAATATAAATATATATTAAAATATAATATACAAATATATAAATATAATATAAAATATAATATAAAATAATATAATATAATAAAATATAAATAAAATAATATAACAAAATAATTAAATTGTATTTTATTATAGTATACAATATATTATATATATAAGTATTTTATATTAATATTCAAATATAATCAATAATATAATTTAATAATATATAATCTAGATAATTCGTTCACGAGATAATACAAGAAATATGTCGTTTATTATCGGTGCAACTTTTTTATTATCGACAATCACGTCGTTTAAATTAATTAACCTTCAATTAACATAACTAAAAAAAAAAAGAACCAAACCAAACCAATATAACGCAACTTGTTATACAATTGTGTGTGTGGTCACACAAACATACACAAACACAACCTATCATGGGATTTATAGACCCTTTATAAAAAATCAACAGATAATCATTGACAACCTTAACAATGTTTTTTATTTTCTCCGATATAAAATTTGATTCATATACATTTTTAACGAAGAAAATTCTCTTTCTAAACGAGAAAAAAGAAACGAAACGAACTAAAAAGAAAAAAAAATAAATAAAAAAGAATAAAAAAGAAAAAAAAAAAGGAAGAATAAACACAACCGATTTCGAGTGATTGAAAATCTCTCGAGAAGAGATCACGTACTTTTCCAACCCCCTCTCTCTCACTCTCACTCTCACTCTCTCTCTCTTTCTGTCGTACCTAACGCTCGTCAGGATCGCTCTAAAGGATTCAGGACGTTTTTATCGAATCAGGAAGAATCGACTTCGTCGCAGCGAGATTTTCGATCCGGATGAATCCTCCTCTCGCATGTATATTTTTCCTCTGATTTTTCGAATCTTCCTACACGATGAATAGATAAAATTACGTGACCTCATTTTTCCCTTGAAAATTCGAACGTCCCACCCTTCCCCCTTCCCCCTTCCCCCTTCCCCTTCCCCCTTCCCCCTTCTCCTTCTCCACCTTCCCTCCCCCCGTCTCTCTCTCTCTGTTAACCTCTTCTCTTCAAACCCACCTCCTTCTCCTATCTTCTCCAGCTACACCACCAACTACCACCAACATGAGTTTCACACACTCGACTAAACACACAAGTGAGCTGCGTCCGAGAAAATTCCGAGCATAATCGTACACCTTCCTTCTCCCTCCCCCCATCCCATCTCCATCCCTTAACGCTATTTCCTATTTTTAGATAAACTTCATTTGCATAATAACCAACCAACCAGCCCGGTAGCCGTGAAAAAGAACGTGCGAGCTTTTGCACGATTGCACGAACTTCAGATGGTCGAATGGTCTTCTTCTACAAAGGAGAAGAACGAATCTGACTGTTTTACAATTGAATACGAGGGAAATAAAAAAATATTGATAATTAGAAAAATATGAATAGGAAGAAGAGGGATATGATAATAAGGGTTGAAGAATGAAATGAACGAAAAATAGAAAGTAACGAGACGAGATAAAGAACGTTAATAATATTGTTAACTTATTTTTTGTTTTTATTACAGGTAACTATCAGTAAAGTATTTCATTTTTTCTTTTTTTATACCTAATCCCTTACTTACGTTTGTATTCTGTGTTTGGTCGTGATTTATATTATTTTTGTTTTTGATATTTATTTTACAAACGTAAAACATTCCTTATTTTAATGATGATTCTTTTTTATTTCACATTATAATAATAATAATAATAATCATCATCATCATCATCATAATAATAATGTATGTTATAATACAATAATGGTAATAATAATATAATGTAAAGGAAAAGATTTAATTAGAATTTAAATTATTATTATTATTATTATTATTATTATTGTTAATTTGTATTATTTAAATAATATAAATACATTTGCAATGATAATAATGAAATATGGATGAAAAGAAAAAGAAACATAGGTATATATGAAGTTGAAAATATAAATTAATTGAAAGTTCATACACACACACACACACATATACATGGTTTTCTACTTAATCGTTATCATTGTCCCCCGTATTTTATTTAAAGCTTTTCGGATTAGAAAAAGACAAAAAAAAAGACGAGAGAGAGAGAGAGAGAGAGAGAGAAAAGTTTTTATAACGTTGCAGATAACGATATCACGAAACAACACGACATATGATTCGGAAAGAAATCGGATGAGAGGATTTTTGTCTATTGCTCGATTATACGTTACGTTATGGAACAAAAAAGAAAAAAGAATATTTGATCAAAGAGAATAATACACAAACTCTACCTAAAATCAACAATTTCTAAAGATAAAATAAACATTGTTTTCTATTCGAACAAAAATTTTCAATATACCTTCATCTATATATATATATATATATGAAAAAGAAAAATAATCAGAAATAACTATACAAGTAGATGAAAGAAAAGAAAAAAAAAAGGATGTTATTTAACGATACACCCTGTAGAATTATTTCAAATAATTTAATTAAAAAATATGACTTTTTTTTATCTAAAATATGGATATCCTTTATAAATAATTTTTATCCTTTCAAAATATTTTAATAAAAAAAATGTAATTTGATCAAAGAACCAAACATTCTCTCTATGATAATCAATCAATACACGTATATGATTTATTTCTCAAGAATAATCAACCAAACAATCATTGGTTACCAAACACCCTTTGTAAACCATCATCGATATTATTTACAAATATATATTTCACATCTAACTCCCCTCCACCCACCCACCCAACCTTTTCCTTTTCCTTCAACTCCATTCACGTAACACCACCACAATCATACTCAACAACACAATCACTTCATCCTAGTCGTCCTACACGCATAAACACACACGCATGTACGCATGCATGCACATACGTACTTTTGAACTAACCTATATGCATGTGAAATCGAATCCTATAGTGCAATAGACAGGTCCGACAGGAGAGAACCAAGAGAGCGTAACAATGAGAGAGAGAGAGGAAGAGAGAGGAGAAGTTGTTCATCGAGAAGCTTACACAATTTCTCTTGTTCTAACTCTAGCATGCACGCATGCGAAGTGTACACTCGCGTTCTATGCCAGGTGGGTTCTGTGATGGTGGTAGTAGACGCGCGAATGCTGCGGTTCGCTTCAGGATTTGCGGCTAAACACGTGTTTCCGCCGTATTCCCTTGTTGCGCATTTACCGCGAGCATTAACGCCCCCGCGGGGTTAACTGACCCTTCTGTTACATCTAACCACCCTCCTCCCGCGATCCCAACACCCTTTACCCCAAAAACCACCACCCCAAACCCAGTCCATTGGAGTTTCCATCTATCCCCCTCCTGCCCCTTTTCTAATCATCTCCCCCTACACCTCCCCCCCCTTCAACCCTCTCATGGCTCGTTCATTCGTTTTCACTCGCCACGCAATTGGATAATTTATTTGACGAGGGCTGGAAGACCGTTAAAGTACCGATTAACTGCAACTACGAGTTTCCTTAGGTTAGCTTAAAATTGAATGAAAATAAAAAGGGGAATTGTGAGACGGTGAACGAACGAATGAACGAGAACAATCTGTTTTATCGACGGAGATCAACCCTAATGACATTTTACGAATGCCTTTTGGTGTTGAGGGGCGGGGGGGGGGTGGAAGTGGGAGTGGGGCTGGGGGACAGGGTGGGTTCTCGCTTTTTGTTAACAGACTCTAACGAATCGATTCTCTTGGCTAGTTGTTTGTTATCGTGGGAAAACGGAAACACGGGGGAGGGTTCTTTCGATAATGAAAACTGTGAGAGAGGGTTGATCAGGTTGATGATTGGAAAAAAAGTATGCTCGGTAAAATCGATAAAATGCTAGGAGATTGTGAACAAACTTTAAACGGGGAGATTGATCTTTGTTGGTTTTTGCACTTCTTTCCTTTTTTTTTTATTTTTTTTTTTTTTTTTATTTCTTCGCTTCCTTCTTTGCTTGCTTACTTCTTTTTCGTTTTCTTATACTTCATCGTCTACTCCGATGTTTACCGTTTCTTCTAGGCGTATAGTTTTTAATTTTATGGTTGGTTGGTTTTTTTTTGTTTTTTTTCTTTTTTTTTTGTAAGTGTCTTTTTTCATCCCTCGAATTATTCCCTTTTTCTCGAAAATCATTTTCATACGATTTTTCATCGATGAATTATTCATGCAATTACAACGCAAAACGTAAGATATTTTCCATGTAAATGATTTAATCAATTTTCTGACATATATATATATATATATGTTCGTGATGTGTCAATTAACGTGTAAGAGATGAAATGAAAAAAAAAGGTAAAATAATAAATGTTAAAAGACATATTAATAAGAAACGTATTGATTTATAATAAATTCACTTGGCAATGATATAGAAAAAAGTTCGATGCTACGTTTTGAAGTTTGCGAGAAGAAGAAGAAGAAGAAGAAGAAGAAGAAGAAGAAGAAGAAGAAGACGAAGAAGCCACGGAATACTTTGGTGATACGTTCTCAAGGAGAACACAATGAATGCTTTATTATTATATTAAAGTATCTACTTTAAACGGTTATACGGTGTAGGTAGCGTTAATAAAGGATAAGCAAACTTTTACGTAGTTTCCAACTCGAAGTACTTTGGCTGTGGTAAGTATTATTCGAAAAGTTACACACGTACACATGCGCAAGGAACACGAATACACGTGTATACAATATATACATACACTTATACAAAGTTAACACGCATTCCGCCATTTTAGCAATGGAAGGAAGGAAGGAAGGAAGGAAGGCGTTAAGCAAAGCTATCTTTCAAAAAATTTCTTTTTTGAAATCGAATTTCTTCCGCAAACCAATGAAATCGATTCGTTGTTGTTCGCTACGATAGCTTTCCCTAGAATCGAAATACGAAATTGAGAAGAAGAAGAAAAAAAAAATAAGCAAATCTTTTCGATTCGATACCTACAAAAATATATTTTAACATTCTTAAATATTTACATTTGATTTTTAACGATGAGAAAAACAAATTCGCGTTTGCGTTTAAAATTGCGTTTCGTCTGAATTCGCGGAAAATGTAATTTTAGATTTAAATGAATAAATAAATTATTAATTCGGCGTTAGAAAGCTCGAAAGTTCATTGCTACTAAAAATAAATAAATAAAAAATAGAAAAATACATCGTCGTGTATTTCGAAATAATTACGAAAAAAAAAAAAAAAAAAACAACGTACGCCGTAAAATACTTGTTATATTTGCTTCGACGAATAAGACACCCCCTTTTCGTGATTGGGTAAAACGTTCTCAAAAATTAAAGTTTAATAAAATAAAATAAAGTAAAGTAAAAGCGGCAACACGGTTCAAGCAGCATCAAGCTTCGTTTCAGCTTAATTAGCAACCTCGAAGAAACGCACTATTTTCAACTCTCTCATTCTCCTGACACTTTTTCTTCTCATTCTCAAGCAACGAATGTTACAAAGAGTCAACGAAGCATAAAAAAAACCTCAAAAGGTATTAATTAAATTATTAGAAACTTTGGATGGTTTTCTACTACGACAACGACGAGTCACGGGTATTGGTGGTAGTGGTAGTGGTAAAGGAAAGTAATATAAGAGAAAAAAGAATGATGAGAAAAAAATGGAAAAGTATATTAAAAAAAAAAAAAAAAAAAGAATACGCGCCGAAAAAAAAACAAGTAAAGAAAAGAAAGAGAGAAAGAGAGAGAGAGAGAGAGAGAGAGAGAGATAGAAAGAAAAGAAAAGTCTGTTTCAGGGCTTACATATCCAACGTTTTAATAGGGCGAAAGAACGTGGCCGTCGGCAGTAAGTAGTATAAGCTACCATTAGTCCGCCGCCTTGTTTTCTCCAGTAGGAAAAACTTCTATTGAAAGCTCGACTACTTCCACCATCGCCATATCACCATTACCACCAACATACCACCACCCAACCACCCACCTACACCTACACCTACACACACACACACACACACACACATATATATATAATCCACGTTAACTTACACATTTGCCTTTAACGTAAAACGCGAACGTTTTGTTTCCGTACTCTTCTTCTACTTCTACTTCTTCTTCTTCTTCTACTTCTTCCACTTTTTCTATAATCCCTCCCATACATCCATCCCTCTCGTTTCATCCCCTTCTTCTTCATCACCTTTTCGTCTATTTCCTTCCACCAACCAACTTCTTTCTGTTTTTTTTTTCTTTCTATTTTCTTCTTCTTTTTTTGTGTGTAATATTCGTGGCAAGAGATGCAGATTTTGTGAAAGAGAGAAAAAACTTTCTACTCTACTCCTTCATTGTTCTCCATTTCGATCAACGAATGTGAGTGGGTATAGTTGGGATACTACGAGCAAGTTTTTTTTTTTTTATATTACCCATTGTTTATTGAAGTTAGTATTTAATTTTAAAGCCAATTTGGGATAATGGAGTAGAAAAAATACGAAACAACATTGTCTAAAGTTGATTAATATTGCAAAATTAAAATAAAATAACGATTTAATTTCTTATTATTTTCCCCTGTTTACTTTTTTATTATTATATTATATTATATTATATTATGTATACGAACACATATTATTATAATAATATTATATAATTGTATATAGATAATATATAATCAATAATATCAATTTTTTTCATAGATATTTTTATATTTTTTGTTCGTGCAAACGTTTAAAATCATTTACTTTGAAAGGAAATATCCTTTTTAATCGATCTATAAAACATAAATATATATATTTCAAACGACGTAGTCTAAAATCCTCATTTAATGACGCACGCAACAACCATCGTACGTATTTAAAAGCAAAACGTTTTAACGATGAGATTAAAAGTATCTCGAGGAACGATTAGTAACGAGGAAGAAGAAGAAGAAGAAGAAGAAGAAGAAACAAAATAAAAAAAGCAAAATAAAAGAAAAGCATAGAATCAACTTTAAAACAAAATATATTCGAAGTGGCGTAATTGTTAAAAGAGTTAAAAAGAATAAAAGAGTTGGTTGGTTGGGGATGAACGGGGATGGTAGAATGGGAAAAGGAAAACGAGGCTGGACGAGAATGGTAACCTAAATGCAAACAAGAGAAGCATTATTAAACGTAAGATGAATTAACGATTTCACAAACAAACCTGTTTTTTTTCCCCCCTAGATGCGACCTAAAACTCACTAACATTTTTACTAGAGATGTGCCGTTAATATAATCTTCTTCTTTTACTTCTACTTCTTCTTCATCATCATTCTCTCATCTTTTTCACGCCACGAAGGATGAGGAATTAAGGAGCTTTAAGGATGAAAATTTCGTTGCTTTCTAGCGAAAATCCACGACGTTTTAATCCAGCTCATTCGAAAAATCGGTTCACGAGTCTTAACTTCTTCTTCCTACCGTACTTCTACTCCTACTCCTTCTACTCTTCTCAACCCCAACCCCACCCTAAACCCTTCTATCTCTTTTTCTCTTTTATATATGTAGTTGTCGAAAAGAAAAAAAAAAAAAAAAAAGAAAAAGAAAAAACTACTCGAACGTTCATGTTGATGAAGGATGAAGCTCAATAGGAATTAAAGGGGGTGGGTGAGAATGTGAGAGGGTTGAAACGAGCGATTCGAGTATAACACGAGGGGTAGTACTACCCTCCTAGACGATCGATCGTTTCTCTTTCATATACATCCACATACACATATACACATATACACATACACACATGCGCAAGTAGGGGCACGGACTCGCGCGAGCAAACACAAACACACAAATACATACGTGCATACGTATATATATATATATTCTCTCTTTCTCTCTCTCTCTCTCTCTCTCTCTCTCTTATACACAGTACTGTTCCGTTAGCTTCTCACGTTCAATCCGCTTGAAAACGTTTTCGCGCATCGGCGTTTCTCTCTCGCGTGTGACTTCGGGCTCGTCGAGTCGCCCTAGCATCGCCATTTATTCGACCTAACTTTGCTAGAACTTTAAATTGTCGCCTTAATGAGTCGGTCGAAGTTACATTACTCTCCTCGTAAACTCGTGAGATTTGTTCCGCGATCTTCCTTCCCCCACTTCCCCCGTCCCCCATTTCCCTCCCCCCACTCCTTCTTCACCTTCTCCTACACCTCTTTCTACTTTTCCTTTTTCCACTCTCCTTCTATCTCTCAATCTCTATCTCGAAAATCCTATTCTTTTACCTTGCGAGAACAACGTTTTCTCCTTCTCAGTTGTTCGAAGGCGTAATTTAGAGAACACGAAGGATCCCCCACCCCACCACCATCGTAATTAAGTAGCGAATAGCTGTTTTAAGATAGTGTGTTAAACTAGGATAGAGAGATTCAAGACTTACTACTACATACATACACTTTCACGTTTCCTTCCAACCTTCCAACCTTCCTCCACCCATCATCTTCCTCTCTCTCTCTCTCTCTCTCTCTCTCTCTCTCTCTCTCTTTCTCTTTCCCATTTTCTTCAAGCTGATCGTAAAGTTCAAGAATGATATGAAGTTTCAGATCTATATGCACACTTACATACATACACACACATATCTATCTATCCTACGTGTATCTATGAACAGGATGAAGATGTCCATACATTCTTTTACGTGTAACTATATATACATATGTATTTCTGAGTGTGTGTGTGTGTGTAGATGTAAGTGTAGAAGAGATCGCTCGGACTCGTACGCTTCGATTCGCCGTAGCACTCGGGCACGTCCGAGAAACAAATTTCAAGTTTCGAATCTACTTCCTCCCCTTTTCCTGCCATCTACGGCCCTTTTCCCCCAAGCCCACCACCCTCCTCCTATCCTCCCTCGTGCACCCTTCTTTCCCGTTGGAAAATTCAAAGTCCATGATAAAACGTCACGACTCGTGATTAGAATGCCTCGCGTTACGATGGATAGAGAAAAGAAGAAAAGAAAGAAGAAGGAGAGTGAGAGAGAGAGAGAGAGAGAGAGAGAGAGAGAGAAATACGGTGATGGGTTGGAAAAGGGGTTGAACTTGTAACATACGTCTCGTACCCGTTCGAATGCGGAATATCAAATTACGACATTCTGGATTACAACGTAAAAGGAGGATTTGCATTCAACGATTTTTCTCTGTGTGTGTGTTGTATTTTGTTTTTTTTTTCTTTTTGTTTGTTTCATTTTATTCCACTCGTGTATTCCTTCTTTTTTTTTTTATTCCTTGTCCCTTTTTTTTTTTTTTATTTCCTTATTAATTTTGCATCGTCGTCAACCTTTATCGTAAACGTTAATCAATCGTTACGTTGCAATATTTGTTATTCGTCGCGTTGGTGGTTTTTTTTAAGACGAATATTAACGTTTAAATGAAATAGAAAAAAAAAGAAAAAAATAAGAGGAAACAAAACATAGAGAAAGAGAAAGAATTAAAACAATTGATCAATGTTTTTTCGATTAGAAAGATCGGGGATCAAACGGTTTTTCAAGTTTACATTTAGACCAATTTCAATGTTCGACTATCGTAAATACACCCTTGCAAATTATAGCTTTGAGTAACATCAGTCTATGGTAAATTTGACAAATTAAAGGCGTTTAAAACATTGATGGAACCGGTCTAATTAGACATTTGGACGATCTCACAGTATATGTGTGAGTAGTATGCGTGTGTATTTAAGGTATATTGGCAGAAAAATTTAGTCGAATTTGCATCTTGATAAATGGTAATCAACCAACTACTACAAGTTTTCAGAATTACACATACAATATTATTTTTTTTTTGTCATATTTCTTCTGAACATACTTCAATCAAAATTGAAATATTTTTTTATTATTCATAGCATTTAATTAAACAACGTTTGAACTTTCTTCTCTGTCCTTTCCTGTTATGTTTTTTACGTTTAAATTAAAAAAAAAATTCTCTTTATAAATTAGTGTGTGTAGATTATTTTGAGATATGATAATTATCTTAAATAAGACAAATTAGTAAAAGCGATTGCAAAAGTTTTTCGCGTGCGTTTCTGGAAAGATAAAAAAAAAAAAAATAGGAGCAAAGAAAAATTAGAAAAATAAAATAAAATAAAATAAAATAAAACGGTTGGTAAAGAAGGGAAGGAAGTAAAAAAGAAAAAAAAAACAAGCAAAAAAGTTGAAGAAGAAAGATGGAATGCAGATTATAATCGTACTTTTCAGTGAGACTCCCAACGGATCGTCGCTCATTTCTTTCAAAGGGGGAAAGCTTACTTTAAAAGGCAAAACTTTTTTCTTTTTTTTTTTCTATTTTTTTTTTTCTATTTTTTTTCAATAGTGTACCTCACTTCTCTCTCTTTACTTCTCCTATCTTTATCTTTATCTGTTCCTACGCAATCCGTTGATCCTTTGATTTTTTCTCTTTTCTTCCTTTTACGAGCTAATAATTTATCGGTTAACGTGACAAAGAGAAAAAGGAAAAGGACTCCTCCTATTACTTTGAAGTCAAAGCTCTAACCCCCTCCCTTCCTCCCTTTGCGCTCTTATTTCTTTTAATTTTATAGTATATTTTTTTTTCTTGTTTTGTATTTTTTTTTTTACTTAGTATTTTTTTCCCCTTTCCATCATCACATTTTATTAAAAGGATATCACCTCGAATCATTGCATCTTCTTATCTTCCCTTTTTCGATTCATTTTTATAAATACATTTTTTCCTTTCATCCAACACAACAATCACCACCACCAACGGCGTTTTACATTCGGTACTTAGATCTAATTAAAAATAATGCAAATAGTATGCACATTTAAAATGAAACTTGATTAAAAAAGATTTAATGTAACAAAGCAACCCTTTTAAATTGCATGTTTACGTTACCATATTTAAAATACTTCTCTTATAACTTTAAAAAAAAAATAAATAAATAAAAAAAAAGATTAAATTCAACTTAATTATATATGAAATTTTTATTTCAAATAAAAATTATTTATATGAATAATTAATCAAAGTTTCATTCATTCTCATCTTAATAATAAGTTTTCCTTATTATTATGATAGCTGTTTAGAAAAAATATCAAAACAAATGTTCAACCCTTTGTATATAACGTAACAAAATATTATACCATCTATTAGTACAACCATCAAACTAAGTAATAGTGGTGGTAACGGTAATATGTTATGAATAAGTGATCAATCAGACTTTTAGTCAGACAAAAGCAGAAATTACACAACCGAGTATATTACAATAACCGACAGACGAGTGCAAGTAAGTAAACAAGTAAATAAGTAAGCAACCAACCAACCAACCAAACAGGGACATGGACAGGTTGATGTTAGAGGTACTCGTTCAAGAGGGACTGTGAACAAATTTACGGTACGTTTTGGAATCTCGAAACTCTTCTCTCGTACACTTAACACTTGCCAGAGACAGTTGTTACCACCACCATCTATCCCTGACCTTCTTTCTTTCTGTATTTCTTTCTTTCTCTCTTTCTCTTTTCCACTATTTCACCATCTTTCTTCTCTCTCTTTCTCATTCTACAACTACCAGCACCATTTCCTTCAGTTCACCGTTGGCATCTTCCCGGTACTTTCAAGCTCGAGGAAACTCGGCCGATTACATCGAGCTCTTTCCCTGGAGCCAATCCCAGCCTCTTCGGTAGCAACCCACCCCCTCCCTCTCTGCCCTTTACTTCATCCCTATTCCCATGCACTCTTCTTACTCGACTCTTTACTTGCACACACACACACATACACACACACCCACATATATACAGTGAAAAATCAGATACAATTGAAGTAACTTATACAAAGAAGAAACTCAAGGAAATCAACCCTTGGCCTCATGGCAACAACAACGCGTTCGAGTTTACGTCCTTTTCTTTCCTTCTCATCCTCCTTTTACTATTACCTTTCCGTTCCTATTTCGTGTTTACTCGCGTGTTCGAACTCCGTCAGCGTTCGTGTGCCACGTCAAATAACCCCCAAACAAATCGATCTTCCTCCACTTCCGCGACCAACGACTCAAACATATACCTTAACCAAGATTTATTTCCAAAAAAAAAAAGAAAAGAAATAAACAACACACGTTATAACACCTTTTAACGATTATTTCGAATGTGATACTGTTTTTTATTTTTCTCCTTTGTAAGATGATATTCAAATGTATTATATATGTATATATTATACATGCATTGAAAATCTATATATATATATATACATTTGTACATTATTAAGATTAGTTTTGCCTCGTGAAAAAGTGTGTGTCGTTACCTTTGAATACTTTGATGTTGAGCAACCGTAACGTTTACCTATGCAAAGTAGACAAATTAGCCTGGTATGTGCTTAACAGGATAATTACGAATGGTAATAGTTAAGAGCTTGGGTACTGAAGGCAAAAGAGGAATAGTGGAACGAGGAGACAAGAGAGAAACGGGGGAAGAAGGGTTTAGTAGAAAGAACTGGATTAAATTAGATAATTACATTAGGCTACGGCACTTTACACGTCAAGCTCTTTTATAATTATTTAGCAAAAAAAAAAAATATTCTGTGGCAATTGTAATGAACGAAGAAGAAGACGTTGACAATGAATATTATTTTCCCTTTCCCCCCTTGCTTTTGTTTCATCTTGATTCAATAAATTGTACGGATAATAGTTCGAAAGGCGTGATAATCGAATATTCCTAAGTGTCGGACACGTTAACTAATTTTGACGATCCTAATCCCGTCGTTTTGAGTTCTAAAATGTAAATTCAGTTCCCTGTATGTATATATATGTATATATGTATACAGAGAAAGAGAGAGTGAGAAATATCTATATATACATATATATGCATATCTGGAATCAAGGTATTTCATCGGTCAGTTCTCTGTTCTAAACCATTTCTGTTAGGTATATGAAATGAAATCGAATTTAACTTTGGAAGCCGTTGTGATCCCGTAACGGTGTCCGCTTATGAATTCTATTATTATCGATTTTAAACGGGACTTTTAATAAAAAAAAAAAAAAAAAGAAGAAAAAAAAAGATTCGTTCAGCCTAACGAATCTTCCGATCGATCGATCAAAATTTAATAAGTGTCGCTAAACGAAAGTTAAAATTCATTAACGTTTACCGCAAAAGAATTTCTTTTTATTAGATCTATAAAAGTCAATTAGTAACACGACAAATGGTAAAACCAATTTTAATAGATTTAAATGGAATATTAATTAACGTTAATTATTATAACTATAAAAAATGTAACTTACATGTCCAATGATCGGCCACGTTGAACGCCTACGCTTATGTACCAACCACGTTCTTACCCACCAATCAGATAACAGCCAAGAGATTCTTCTTCACAAATACAAAAAATATCGTCATTTAAAATAATAGTTAATCAAAGTATTTATCACTCGTTTGACAACTGTATGCAATTCGATTGTTCCTAAGCGAGCTAATGTCAAGTCGAGCTTTTCTCACAGTTCACTTTACTACAACAGTAGTAGTAGGTCGTCCACTGAATTTTCAGGATCGAAATCCACTGATCCCTAAAGAACAATATCACAACAAACTACAGTTCAATTTTCACTGATTCTTCATCATATCGACAACCCCCCTCCCCTATTTTTATTAAGACAATTTTCACTAACGCTATGATTGAGTTATTGGCACTGACAAATCGTTCATTTAATCTCACACAATTATTTCAGAGATATATATAACATTGAACTAGGAAATGATAGAAAAGGAAGTAAGAATAAGAGAAAGGAAGATGATAGGTAGCATGTAGGTAAAACGGAGAGAAAGAGAAGCAAACAGGAGGCAAGCAAAGCAAGCAAGCAGGAAGGAAGGAAGGAAGGCAGGCAGGCTGGCAGGAAGGAAGGAAGGAAAATTCGGGGGAGAGAAGGGTAGTAGTAGTAGTAGTCTAAAGCGAGGAGTCGGCTCGAAGAGGGGTGGTCGAACGAAAGGGGAGAACGCTTTAGGGGGAAGGGAAGAAGGATGGTTCAAGGGGTGGCTCGCGAGCTGGATGGTTGAGATATATCTCAACGTGTATTCTCGTTGCTTTGATCCTTTGTCCTATGTATTCTTCTATTTAACTGTGTCTCTTATGTATACATACAACTCTTATGTTTTTTCTTCTTATTTTCCTCTCTCTTTCTTTCTCTCAAACACTATTTTTGTCTTATTTTTTTCTCTCTCTCTCTCTCTTTTTCTAATCTTGTTTCTATCACATAAGTTCTCCTTAAATCGAAGAGGAACAATTTCAACGTCAACTCAAACTAAAGTAAATGCGTCGGGACTACTATCGTGTGGCGTGGCAGGTGAACACGGCTCACTTCTTGACGCAACTACAGCTGCCGATGTGGTACTGGCTCCTCTCTTTCTGGATCCGTTTCTCTACCACTGCCACTGCCTCTCTCTCTCTCTCTCTCTCTCTCTCTCTCTCTCTCCCTCTTTCTCTTTCTCTCTGCACTTGCTCTTCTTGCTCTTACTCTTGCTCTTGCTCTTGCTCCACTCCGTTATGCCTGCGCAGCACCCGACCCGGCCAAACCCAGACCCGGCGTGTAGGTACCGCGGGCTCGCACTCGAGCTCCAGCTACCCTAGCTGCTTCATCCCCACCAATCCTTATTCACTCTCTTTCTCTTTCTCACCCTCTCTCTCTCTCTCTCTCTTTCTCTGTTCCGGCGACGCGCAGTGCCGAACTCACCACTATTCGCACCCCTTCTCACCTATCTCCCCACCACTTTCCATTTCTATCTCCTTTATATATAAATATATATATATGTATCTTTCTTTATCTTTTTTTTTCTTTCTTTATTTCTTTCTATCTTCCTCTCTCTCGTCTTATTTCTTATTTGATTTTATTACCTTACACCACGTCATGTCTTTTGTATCTTTCTCCTACGTTAGAATTTTCTTTTCTTCTCCTTTTAGGTTTACCTTTTTCTTATTTTTTTTGGTTTTTTTATTCTTTGCCTCCAACTCTCTTTATCTATCTATCTATCTCTGTCTTTTGTAGCTTTTTTTCCTTTTCCTTCCACGTAAACCCCCAGAATTTGTTCTATCTATTAAGTCTTGTTTCTTTCTTTTCTTTTTTTCCTCTCATTCTCCGAGGGATTTAATTTTCATCGTAAATAGCTTTCATTGTTAATACAACTTGTTCACTCATACCACCCGAATCATTTATATTCAATATTCCCTCTATTATTCGTATGATACATTTCTACGATTGTATATAATACTATAATACATATATATATATATATATTTTCGAATCCTCTTTTAATCGTTTATATTAATTATTTATATCCGTGTTTAGTAGCTTTTGTAATATTACGACTACGTATTTATAATCGTTAATTGGTAAGTTAACTTCATCAACTTTTAAGATTTTCATCTTACTTATGTTTTTTTTATTTCTTTTTTTCCTAAGAGCACAATTCTCTTTAAAAACGATAAATTCGAATTTCCATCTTTATTTCTTTTTTTTCTTCTTTATTTCTTTCCATATTCTCTTTTTTCTTTTTCTTTTTCTTTTTCTATTTCAACTGCACCCAACTCTTCTCGTCCACTCGAAAGGGCGAGTCTCTTCGACGTTTTCTTCGAACCTACCCAAAAGAATTTCGCTTATTCGCGAAAGTCCTTCCTCGATCTTTACTCTCTTTCCCACCAAACTCCTGACCGTTCGAACTTTGCTAACTCACGATTCTTGTTCTCTCTATCTCTATCTCTCTTTATTCTCTTTCTCACTCTCTCTCTCTCTCTCTTTCTTCCCATTTATTCTCTCTCATTCTCTCATCGATGCTAAAGGATTTTGGCAGAGCTCTCATTCTCTCATAGTTCTTGTTTCTTCTACTTTTTTTTTTTTTTATCTTTTTTCATCTTTTTTTCATACAAACCAACGACGGATGGTCGTTTGAGGGTCGATCCGGATCTCCCTTAAAGCGAGTATTACCGAATGATTAATCGTAGTCTCTATTTCAAGATGGTAACCCGCTTCTGTCTAAGACACTTTTCCCCAAAATATTAATTCGATTCGTGTAATATTATATTCCGATAGAAATAAATAAACCATTGGAGGATTAAATAGTTGTTCTCCATCGATTAAGTTATTAAAAAGAACTTTACAAATAATACAGGAGAGTAGTGGTAGTGGTGGTGGTGGTAGTGGTGGTGGTGGTTAGCAATAAAGGATCAAGCGATTAGTCATGATTAGAGACTCAAGTAGTTTCATCAAAATGAAAGAAAGAAAGAAAATGAAAAGGTAGAAACGATATAATTTATTAATCCCTTGAACCAACCCCCTGTGTACCTTGTGTACCTTCAGCCTCTTTACTTCATCCTCTTGTAACGTTATTAGCCTGTTTGACCATTCAGAGGGCAAATCGTCAAACTGTGTTTCGTCGACTTCACTCTAACTATGTTTCTCTACGTAGAAAGAAAGAGAGAGAACCCACATGATTGCATACACGCATAGGTGTATACATGTATATATAAATGTATACATACACATAGATACATACATACATACATACATACATAGATAGAGAGAATATCAGTTAAGCGGAACATGCAAATCACCGAATTGATCTAGTAATGATTAAAGGCAGTACTAATGGGTGCCTCTACGTAGTATGACGTCGAGGATACGACGCAGGAATGTTAATGATCTGAATATCGATGGGGAAACCTGTACACCTCTCTCTCTTTCTCTTTCTCATCTCTCTCTCTCTCTCTCTCTGTACTATAAGGTATGCGTAGAAAATCTGATGAGTCCCTCTAAGGGAATTCGACTGAAAATTACGATCGATCGACTCGATTAGTTTGCCATTAATCGATTACTACAAACCACGAATATATGTGTTTTCTCTCATTCTGTTTTATCGCCTCGTTAAAATCAACAATTTTTTTTTTTAATCCCACTTATGTGTATATTATAGAATTTTTATCATATCTTCTAACAATTTAGATGTTTGTTTTATTCATTAATAATCTTAAACGAGAAAATTATTTGTAATAACACAGAAATATATTCTATGATGTATTAATCGAATGTTTACGATTCTAAGTAGTCAGAGTCAACCATAATTCGGACTTTCCCGATTAAAACGTGTGCCAATAATTATGACGATAAATAAAGTCGAAAAATTTCGTACAAAATTTATTTATCTTACAATTTAATTTACATACATATATTATTATTTATATTATTTAAAATTATATGAAATATAATTTTAAATAATATTTTTTTCATTTAATCATCGTAATTGTTTCGAATTATTTTTCCAAGTATTTTATTTCAACATTTTAATATTTAGATTTTTATTTTTGAATACTATCTCATTCATAATATTAGTAAAAGAATTAAAAATGTTGAACGAAACGTTTGGAAA